>NW_023601322.1:17530921-17564867 GCF_014898055.3 Talpa occidentalis
TTTTTTTTTGCCTTTGCAAGTTTTATTGCAATGAATGTCTTTGTACATATAGTATTTCATGCATGTGAGAACATAACTTTAGAATCAGTTCCTAAAATGTAATTATTAGATCAAAAGGTGTGTGTACTGGATCAAAATTTGTAATTTTGGTAAATTTTTGTCAATTACATGCCATAGATCAATGTTTGCTCCCAGCATGAGTACAAGAGATGTGCTTTCTTCCCTGTGGTGACTCTGATGAGTACTACTACTACTACTACTACTACTACTACTACTACTACTATTACTATACATATTCTCCTCTCTCTCTCTCTCTCTCTCTCTTTCTCTCTCTCTCTCTCTCTCTCAGACAGTTTTTCATTCTGTTCTCCAGCAATTTTGTGACCCTGTGGGTACACCAATGGCTTCTGCTCTCTCTAAAAGTAAAAGGCATGAGTCTGAGCTGGATGGACTTCTATCCTGAACATATCCAAGAATCCCTCCTATATGCTGCCCCAGTTCTGATTTCTGTCTCCTGGTGACCCAGTGTGAAACATTGTGGAAAAGAAGTAGGTGAACCCAGCTTGTTAGACTCAAATACTATGTGGGCCCATATACAGTTAGATGAGACTTCTTTTTTTAAAGATTTATTTATTTATTTATAAGAAATGGGTACAGGCCAGAGGTGTGGGGGTGAGAGGATTCACCAGAGACAGAGTGGGGAACAGAAGAGGCAGACTGAATGAAATACACTGCTGAGGGGAGCAGGAGGTGAGTCAAGAGAGGTCTGCTGCACCATGTGGGTAGCTCCCTGGGTGGCCGGCAATTGAACTCATGCTGCAGAGTCTTCAGATAGCTTCATAGGGCAGTGCTTAACCCCTTGTGCCACCAGGGAGGCCCAGTAGATGAGACTCTTAATAACGCAAAGTGGATGGATTATTTTGGTGATGTTGAAACTTTTCCTTCACATTTCCCTTCTTCATATTTTCAGTTTGTACCACTTTCTTGGGAAATGATTGCTCTAAGTCTCATTTGACATAACATTTGGGGTGGGCACTGTTTACTCATTCTACCACATCAATAATAGCTTATAAATGTCATTTTTATGGGATATTAGAAAGCACATGATTATTTGGACATATTACAAGAACTTCAAATCAAATCCGTAGCCCCTCCCTTACCTCCCCGCCCTGCACCACACACACATAGAAGTGGAAAGCACACATGAAAGCAGAAAGTTGTAGTATCCAGGCATAAAACTCATGTTTATGTAATAAAAGATTCCTAGCCCAACCATCATCCCCAACCTCCTTCTGACTACATGGGACAAGCACTGACATTTATTGATGAAGGTATTTGACAAAGACTGACAAGGGACAATCTTGGAACTTTTTACAAAAATGTCAAGGACAAAATGTACCAGTTAAGTGACAGGAAACTGAATTTGGCAGTAGTTTCATAACCTTTGTATTAAACAGATACTCATTATTTGGGGGATTTTAAAAATCAAGTAGGCAAGCAACTTGCATTTATTAAGAACCTGCTCAACGAGGCATTCTATTAAATAATACAGCTGGTAATCAACCAATCAATCAGTCAATCATCATGGTCCCAGCTCTTTAAAGGATTCAGAAGGATATGGGAAGAGGAGCAAACAGTCATGAACTGATTTCGTGACGGTATGAGAGCTAGCAGGAATAAATGAAATGGTATCAGTACCACACAATTGGGTCTGACTTAAATAAACCACTCTGGATTAGAGCCACCAGTGGAGCTAGCAAGATGGGCTAAGCAAGAACTCAGAATGTGTGTTGCAGTTGTCTTGGAGAGAAGCCTGGTTTAGGCCAGAGGGGAGGCAGTGGAGCTTGTCAGGTGATTTGGATTTTACTTTGGAGGCTGAACAAAAATGACTCAATGTCAGGTTAGATATGGGTAAGGATGAAGAAGAGGGATGCAGATTTGTGTACAGCTGCTATTTCCTGATTGGGGGGGCACTATAGGAAGAAGGGACTTGGAGAGGAGTTTTCACAATCACAATTTAGATACGACACTTTTGAGATGCCTGTAGCATATTGATGTGGGGCTTAGTAGGGAGATAGGAGCTGCACATAACTATGAAAAAATTGGACTAGAAGGTACCTAACACCTTGAGAGTAGATGAGACCCCTTTAAAAGAAGCACAGAATAGAAGGTGGCCGGTGAATGGGCAGTGAGAGGCTCCTATGTTTAGAGGCTGGGTAGGGAAGAAGTTTGGTATTGTGGGCTCATGGAGTTAAAGGGAGAACAGAGTTTCTAGCAGAAGTCACCATCTGCATCAACCTCTGCTGCCAGGACTACAGATGAAGACAGAGGAGGAACCATTGAAATTGCATTGTTAAATGAAACAAAAACAAAACAAAACAAACAATAGAAATTGAGTTGTCAAGGTCATTCATGATTTGATGAAAGCAGTTTTAACCAAGTGGAGGGGATGGGTGGATGGATCAGTGGGAAGTGAAGAAATGGAGAATATGTAGGCCACTCTCTTGAGTTTCCTATTCAGTAGTGACAGGGCTGGTAGCTCGAGGAAGATGTGGGGTCCATTTCGCTTCTTTCCAGTGGGGGAAAAAACCCATAGCACATTTGCAGGATGGTAGGAAGAATCAAGAAGAGGGAGAGAGGCATGATTCTGGATTGAGAAGTGAGGCTTGTAGGAACAACGTCCCTGAGAAGGTGAGATGGTGAGGGATCAAACCCCTTGAGCTGTACTGCATTTTCAAAGACTCTTCTGGAAAGGAGGAAAATTCAGGTAAAGATAATTGCCAGAGATTCTGGGCATGAGATGAAAAATAACTTCAAAAAAGTCAAGTCCATAGTCCATGCATGCTTGCGTGTGTGCATGTGCACGCACACACACACATGCACACACAGTTTGGAAGTGCACAGTACCTGGCACACACCTGGTGCAAGATCATTTTCTTTAAACAAAAATGTGACCTGGCAGGAAGGGTTCAGCAACGTCCTAGTACTAGTACTAGTCTAGGAGATCCAGCACCTCTTGGCCAGAAGTATAGGGAAGGGAGATGGAAGTTTCTAGAAAGGGGAAGAGTGGGGCCTCCCCTGGTGGCACAGCGGCTGAGTGCTGGGTTGCGAGGCTGCCCGCAGCCTCTGCAGCGCCAGTTCGATCCCCGGCCACCGGTGAGGGTCCCACAAAAAAAAAAAAAAACCCCACAAAAAACAAAAAAGAAAAGGGAAGAGGGGAAAAGGACAAGACAGACAGTGTGGGGGCAGGGTGAGAAAGCAGAAAGGGAGGAAGAGAGAGGAGGGGCAAGAAAAAAGGTGCAGCCCAGGGCACCTGTGGCTTTGCCCCACCGCTCACCAACAGCGAAGCACGAGAGGCGCCAAGTCACAGGAAACCGCAGCCACCAGCTCAGGTGTGAGGACACAGCCTGGCTGTGCTCCTGGCCTGTGAGAAAGGAAGTGCGCGGGGCCGCCTATAATTAGCGCTCAGGGGCAGCCTAGAAAGCCTGCGGATAGGGGGGTGCAGCCCGCGGAAACTCCTGCAGTGTCTGCCCGGCCGGCTGGCTGGTCCCCCGCTTGGGGGAGGGGGGTCGGGCGAGGCTAATGTCAGACCAGGGCGTGCAGGATCCCCGCGCTATCACTTTGTGTCTGGTGTTCTCTGGCTCCTGGGGCAGCCCGTGGGAGTGGCAGACGGGTGGAGGTGAGGGTGGGGGGGTGGGGGGTGGAGGTGAGGGTGGGGGGTGGGGGGTGGGGTGGGGTAGGGTGGGGTGTGGGGGGTGACCTCCCAGCACAGGGAGGAGGGCTGTGCTTTCCCAAGGACTCGGGGGAGCTTCTCCCTAAGGTCTGGCCACACCCACGCTGTCTCCCCCTCCCACAGGCCCGTCTTTGGTTTTACTGCTCATTTCCCACACAGGGACATTTTTTTTTTGATCTTAGCGGTAAAAGAGAGGAAAGCCTCCCCAGAGCTTGTGTGTGTGTAATTTAGGTGAGAAAAGGTAGAATGTGGTCTTCTGTCGTTGCCTCCTTCAACAGCCAACACAGACATCCCCTGTCCCCTCTGTGCTGCTACTCTGTGAAGCCTCAGGGCTGGGGATGCTGGGTTCCCCCCACCCCTCAGGGAACAGGGCTGCCTCCTCTGGCTCAGAGTGGTGGTCAGGGCTCTGCCCTTCCCCAGAGGCACCTGCACAGCCGCTCCCCCTGCTCACCACCTGTCTAACCCAAAGAACATCCTTCTACAGACCTCACATTAATTTCCTTGTAACTCTTCACTCCAGTCTTGGTTTTCTCCTCAGATATCCCAGAACTAGCTGTCTCTCCCCTCTAAATAAGAGCCCCCCCTTTTCTATGTGTGAAACAAGTCAGTATTTCCCTCCTGCTTTCTCTTTTCCGGGCAGATCATCTCCAATTACCTTGACACTTACTCACCAAGTGGCTGTTTCTGGCCTGCTGAGCGCTGCTACTCTGCAGGGCTCTCTGTGAACAGAGTGTAGCGCTGGGGACTGGAGGAATTCACATGTGTCCCAAAGGAACCCAGCGGATGAAACAGAAACGTGTCCTAAAATTAGCATGTGAGGTGATAAGGACCATAATAGAGGTAAGAATTTTCTATTGCACGTTAAGAGTATATCATATCACAGTGCTACGTGCCCTACCTCACCTAAAACTCAGTGTCATCATCAGCCTATAGATAGGCCACGCACTCTGCCAGCTTCACAGGGCTGCTGAATGTGGCTGCCAACTTTACACGGAAGGACGGTTTTAGGATTTCCAGCCACAGGGATGAATGCAAAGTCTCAGCCTCAAGATCACACACCCAGAGCAAGGATTGGAACTCAGGCCACCTGGCTGCCGAGTGCATCTGTTTAACCATGATGCCAACTTGCTTTCCCGAAGACTGGGGAGACCAAGGAAGCAAGCATGTTGGACTGTCCTTAGCAGGGCAACTGCCTCTCCCCTGCGCTGACGCTCCTCCCACAGCAGGGAGCATGGCGTGCTGGCTCTGGACTCACTCCTGTTCTTGGCATAAGCCACCTGGCTTCATGTTACTGACAGCCGCTCTGCTCTGAGTACATGTCTTCTTCCAGCATTCTCTTCACTCTGCAATGGGAGCTGGAAAGCAAGGACAAGGCTGCCCCATGTACCTCCGGTGTGGCGCACTCTTAGAGGAACCACCTTCCAAAGCCATCCTGGGAGGGACTGACTTAATTTCTGACACTTGGAAGCCACAGCCTTCCAAGAGAGGGGCTGAGCTTCTCACTATCATCTGGCAGCCTTGGGGAGACAGGGGTGCCCTGGGTGCTCCTGTGGCTTAGCCATTTAATGCCTCTCACCCTGCGAGGGGCATGGGGTGGAGACCTCACAGCAGCTGCCTCCCTTCACCCCCTCTTTCCTTCCATGGCTGTCAGCAGGCAGCTCCTGGCAGGGCCTGGCAGGGCTCTGCAGTGGGGACCATATTCTATTCTGTTCTTCTGGCTCAAAGCAGCTTTTCTGATGATTGCCTGTTTCAGTACAGGGTCGTGACTCTGCTTATTATTTCATTCTGGATGGTGGTGTGACCCGTATTGAGCATGACATGCAGGAATAATTACTATTATCATTATTATTTTTAACATCAATTGTGCACCATTGAGAACAGCGGGCGTTGTCAGGGAACAGAATTAGACTGGTTTTATTTTTCTTGTGCATGCAGTTGGCTCTCAATTTAAATTAAACAGAGATTGCTCATCAACAGGAGGTTAGGATGGTGATACTAGGGGGGTGTTTGGCACAGGAAAATATAAATCATTTGTTTTTCTGATTTTTTTTTTTTTTTTCTGGGGGGGTAGATATAAACCCTCGTATTTCTCCCCTCTGGTTTGAATTTTTCCTCTTAATAAAAACCTACAACAATAATAATGATATTATGCAGAATTCAGAGCTCACAGGCAACCTTTTTGCAATGATTTCAAATCTCTGGAGAGACCAAAATTCATTAAATTTGAATTCATATCCGCAAGAGACGGGGGAAATGGTTTTAGGATAATCTGGGCAGATGGGGGTCAGGACTTCGCTGCTTTTGTTTTTGTTATTTGCTTGTTTTCTCCTGAAAAAGTATCATTGTTTCCCTGTGTCAGGATTTCGCCGGTTCTAGTGAGATCTTCCCAAATTACCAGCTTCATCCCTGCCACCCCCTTCTCAAAATTCCTCATTTTGCAGCTAAACTCTTTCGTCAGGTTTTTGGAGTTTTTGTAGATCTGCTTCCCTCCCCTTCAGCCACACAATTTTATTCTTTGGTCTTAAATTCCTCAATAGTGCACAAGCCTGTCTTATTTCCTTCTGCTCTGGAACTCTGGGCAGGTTATCTCCCTGGCCTGCAATGACCTCCTTTTCCTTCCACTTGTTACCCACACCTAGCGCTGGGCCTGCGTTCCTCAGCCTCTTCTGCAGAGGCCTTCCCTGGAAGATTGTTCTCTTCCCTCCTCTGAACACCCCTGGTGCTTGTGGTGTGTCATACACTCTCCCCAAATTATTGTTGAAGCCCTGACCCCCAGTACCTCAGATGTGACGGTGTTTGGAAAGAGGGTGCTTCAAAAGGTGATCAAGCTAAAACGACGCTGTTAGGGAGAGCCCTAATCCTTATAGATGAAGAGATTTGGACACACAAAAAGACAAGCAGAGAAAAGAGCACGTCAGGATACAGTGAGAAGGTGGCAGGAGTGAGAGAGTCTCCAGTGGAAACCAGCCCCCTCGCCATGAGCCGGTGTCCTCGGACAGCCAGTCTCCAGAACTGTGAGACAACAAAGACCTGTTGTTTAAGCTACGCAGGCTGGGTATTTGTCATGGGCTCCTGAGCAAACTAATACATGATGGAAGCTTGTATCATGGTCCTTGCTCCCCTTCCCTTTGTGAGAATGTCCTTGCTCTGTGCCCCACCCCACACTCCAGGGAGAAATGAACTGGTCACTGCCGGACTTGGTCGCGTCACTGGCTTCATCAGTGTGTGCAGAGGGGGTGTGATGTGTCCAGCAGCTCTGAGAGCCCGTGTGTGGTTGTTGCCAGTCCTTTCCTTTCTGTGTAAAGAGCAGCCTGTCCCAAGCAGCTCTGCTCTCCCAGCCTGGGGCCTCTGTTGTGAAGATGTGGTAGAGCAGGGCCCTGGGCCTGAGAATGGCTGTGCAGGCCTCTAGCGGCTGGAGAGGCAAGTGCATGGATTCCCTGAAGTCTCCAGAGGGGAGGCCGTCCCGTGGACACCTTGATCTCATATGTCTAACTTCTGGCGCTGTAAGATAATAAATCTGTGTTGGTTTAAACCTCTAAGTTTGTAGTAATTGCTGTTGGAGCAAGAAGAAACCAGCACTTGGGCCTCCCCGGTGGCGCAGCGGTTGAGCGCTGGGTTGCGAAGCTGCCCGCAGCCTCCGTGGCACCGGTTCGATCCCCGGCTGCTCCCCGGCCACTGAGGGAGGATCCCGCATGGCGCACAGACCTCTCCTGCTGCCCGCTGCTCCCCTCAGCAGTGTACTTCGGTCCTTCTGCCTGCTCTGCTCCCCGCTCTGGCTCTGGTGAATTCTCTCACCCTCCCGCGCTTCTGACTGTACCCAGTGCTTGTATAAATAAATAAATAAATCTTAAAAAAAAGAAAAAAAAAAAGAAGAAACCAGCACAGACCCTGATGAAGAATGGCCCTTGGGCATGTCTTTAGACTGAGGGATGTAGCAGACTCGGGGGCTCTGCTGATGTCCTAGATCCATGCACTCTGCCAGCTGGTTGGCAAGTTCCTCCCAATGCCTCCCTACGTCCTTTTTTTCCTACGTGTAGGTGAGGGCCACCTTACTTTGAAGCATTTCCCATAGGGCCTTCTATGGGCACCAGAGGATCGGGAGTTGCAGTCCTCAAGCAGATCATCGCACCATCAGCAGGACAGATGGCAAAAAGTCACGTTAGTCTGACATCTCCCCCCAGTTCTTCACAATCAGTTGGTGATCCATCCCCATTAAGGACAGGCTCATTCCTAAGAAGAGAGAGAAGGCAATGCAGGAGCTCAGGATTCGCTTAGCTCTTTTTTTATTTACAAATTGAGTTTTTCAGTCCATGAACATCACATCTCTCCATTATTTTTTAAATTTTTTTATTTTTATAAATAAATTAAAAATTTTTACATCATTGCTCATTTTTAAACAATATTTGCTTCCCCCCACCCCCCAGGTGTAGTCCCCACAGAGTTTCCTTCCCCAAGGCACCCGTGCACCATCACCTCAGTCCCCTGTGCTCCTCCCTCCCTCCCTCTGATCCCTCTCCCTCCTCCTCCCCTGCAGGATGTCTCTGGTTTATAATTGTCTGTTTTTGCTTTGTTGTGTTTTGTACTGTTATTATTTTCTTATCCTGATGTCTTATTTGGTTTCTCTATATTCCTGCTATAAGTGAAACCATCTGATATTTTTCTTTTTCCTTCTGACTTATTTCAGCATAATCCCTTCTAGCTCCATCCATATTACTGCAAATGGCATGAGTTTGTCTTTTTTATTGCTGAGTAATATTCCACTGTGTATATATACCACGTCTTCTTGATCCAGTCATCTATTTTGGGGCATCTGGGTTGTTTCCAGTTTTTACCTGTTGTAAATAGTGATGCAATAAACATAGGGGTACCAAAGAGAGGGAGCCTGGGAGTGAAATATGCCTGGGGAAAATGCCTTTGGGATGCCTGCAAGTCTGGCCCCTCCAAGGCGTGGACCTCAGCACCAGCTGTGCACATGGTGTAGATTTTGAAAAGTACGATTCAAGAGGAAAGGCTACATAAGCATGAGGCCTGAGACTGAAAGGACAACCAGTTCAAGTTAAAAAATTATTCCCATGAAGATAGAATAGGACTATGCATGAAGCTCTCTAATGAGTCCTGGTGGAAAATATACCCCTCTCACCCCAAAACATATATAATCTAGAGATAAATTCACAGAAAATGTAAATGCCTTAGAATGGTGTGTGAGAAGTGTCAGGAGAGGTAATGAGGAAAATAGAGTAGTGCCTGAGAAAAAATGCTGAGAACAAGAAAAGTAGCTAATGAGGTATTCATGGATCTTGAAAAGGAGTAAGGATGGCGAGGTGTTGGGCCAGACAACACCAGAACTCGCCATGTGGCCTGCCATTGAGTAGTGTGGTCAAGTCGTGGAGGGTTGGTCAGAAAGGTTAAAGGTGAGGTGAGAGCCAGGTGAGCCGGGTATATTCACTTCTTCGGGGCCAGCGGCGTTAGAGCCTCCAGTGGTGGTCCCCGAGGTGTGGCCTGCAGATCAGCAGCATGACAATTCTCCAGGAATTTCTTAGAATCAGGAATTATTGGGTCCTCCAGAGACTGGTGTTCTGGACCAGGGCCTGAATTTGACAAGATTTCCACGTGACCCTTGTATGTGGGAAACTTCTAAAACAGGAAATACCTCCATGGATGGACTTCAGTGGGTCTGTGAACCCTCTGGAATTAGACACAGATATTTCTGTCAGTGTGCATATTTTAGTATGGTGGAGGTGGGAGGGGAATATGACGGTTTGTGATATCTGTCAGATTCTCAGAGGATTTGAAGCCCCCAAAGTGTCAGAGACATTATTGTATTGAAAGAATTTGTTGCTGACATTACAAAACTGTTGATGGTGTGCTGAGAAATCATAGTGACATGCAGCTTAGTAATAAAGTCTTAGTTTTTTTTTTTTTTAATCAGAATTAGGCAGCTCCTGAAAATTAAAGTTGGTTAACTTGGCACTGATTTCCGGCAAAAATCTAGACTGCTTCCTTAGGTGTTTAGAATATAAATTTTTTTAGGAGGGAAACAGTGGCTGTCAAGGGCCTAAAGAGGTTCAAATTATCAAATACACCAAATAGATTTTGTGTGATTTTATTTCTGCTATTAAAGAATGCTATTAAATAATTTAAATATAGAAAATTATCTAGAAGAAAGCAAAAGTGACTCATAATCCCCGTGCAAGATAACTGAGTTCCCCTCTCTCATCAATCAAGGCTTTCTAAAAGGATTCTTGTATTCTTCAGGGAAAGAAAATTGACATGTAAAAAGATTGTTCTCTCTCCTTCTGCAAGTATACTTGTACTTAACCATAAAAAAATTTAATTCTACATATTGGAGTTCTTTTCATGTCAACACCCAGAGATATCTCATTTATTTTTAGTAGCTGCATAGTTTTCCTTTATATCATTTACTGTTCCATACCTATTTTTTCAAATATTGATATTATTCATGTTGTTTTGCTATTTTTAGCAATGATGCAATAAACAATGTTGTACTCATAACTTTTATATGTTTCTGAGTCTATCCAAAAAATAAATTCCTAGCTAGAGTTACTTAGTCAAAATTGTACTTATGCATTCTAATATTGTCAAGTGCCCCCAAATATGGTTCTATTGTTTTTTTCTCATACAAGTAAGACATGAGAATGCTTTTTCTATATCACTGACAAAAACGCCCCTTTCAAATATTGCAGTAACTCAGTCAAGGAATGCCTAGAGCCACCAGAATCTGGATGAGGCAAGGAAGGATTTCTCCCCAGAGCCTTTGGAAAGTGTGTATTTCTGCTGACACCTTGATTTTGTACTATCTGGCCTCCAAATTTCATTCTGTTCTCATTTCCCTTCTACCTGACAACTTTTACCATCTCTTTTGAGGCACAGTTTTAATAGGTTACATAGTTTTCTCTTGGAAAAAATTACCAGTCTAATAGAGAGAAAATCATGTTTGTGTGTTTTGATTTGTATTTACTTATTTGTAAGCTAAGCATTGTTTTAGCTTTATGTTCCCATTCATATTTTCCTTTTACCTAATTTGTCATTACATTGTTCATTTTTAAAATGAACATTTTAATGCTTAACATTTTATTATTGACTTGAATATATTTGTAAATGAAAGAAAATTGTATTTTGTTTGACACGATGCAAATGTTTTTCCATTTTGTGATTTTTTTCTCTATTTTGCTTATAGTTTTTATTTTGTCATATTGTTTAAAAATATGTAGTCAAATTTATTGTCTTTATCCTTTATGGCTTTTGAGCTCATGTTTTTAAAAATTTAAATGGACTTTCTAGATTGGTAGGTATGGAAAATGCTATAAAGCCGTAGGACTATGTTGACATGCTTTAGAAAATGAACTGTGATATCCTTGTGGGCAAAATGCAGAAGGGAGAGTTGGGAGATGATATCCTTCGAAGTGGCTTTTTACTTTTAGTCAGTGAATGTTTATGAAGAGGGCTGATTAATGGACCCATGCCAACCTGATTCCCTTGGCCTTGATGAAGATATAAGACATAATTCTCTTTTTTTATTCTGAGATGATGGATAGTCAAAATGGGATATTTAATTCCTTGATAATAAAATCATGATTTGAGAAATCTTGACAGGCCAGAACAAGGAGTTTAAAACCAACATGAAAAATTTAAAAGAGATAAATCAAAGATTTGTATTTTTCTAAAAGTTCAAGTATACAAGGACAGATAGGAAGGCCTGGGATACCAGATGTAAATAACACCACAACAAAGATACAGCCTTTTGTGAGTTAACGGTGTACTAGAAATACCAAGAACATCAAGGAGGTCTTAGGATCTTTCTGGACTACTCAATAATTCTTTTAACTTTTTAATTTGAAATAATCATAGATGTACAGAAATTTACAAAAGGAGTACAGACAGATCTCAGTTACCTTTTCATCCAAATTTCTCCAGCGGTAACATCCTGTATAACTACAGAATAATATTAAAACCAGAAAATTGTCATTTGTATACTCTGTCGACCTTACTTATATTTCTTTTGCCAGTTTTAATTCACTCGTGTGTGTGTGGGTATGTGTGTGTGCACATGGGCATATTTCCATGAAATGTTATCATATTTATAGATAACATATTTATAGATTCATATTCTTAACATTTTTAATTGGTAGGTAGAGTAAGGTAGACTTCTCTATAGAAAAAAAATTCTCCCTTTATTTTAGATGAATCAATCCTAGAATTTTACATATGTGACATACCCTGGATCAATGTGTAGACATAGAATGAACTGGCACAAAATACTTGCATGGCACCCTGATCATGCTGTATTTTGCATTCCTAAAGCTATCTTGAAGTTACATATTGACAAGCCATAGAATTGAAAGGAAATGGGACTTTTAGCAGTGACTTTCAGAGGTCCTATGAGGCCTGTCACGCAACAAAGAGGTAGCCTTATTCTGTGTCAAGGTAGCTATTAAGAGAGATTGGAGGAACTTACAAGAAAATGCCTCCTTGAAATTTTGAATCAAGGAATATTTTTCTACCAAGGAGAGCTATAAAACAGTGGAATTTGGTTGCCATGAAAATAGTTGGCAGGAAATATTAAACAAAGGCAGAGTGACCATATTTTAGAGGTCTTTAAAGTTCGGGTTAGAAGACAACTAAAGTCCTTCCCAACTAAAAGACTCTAGGATTCTATATTGATGACTATGAGAAAAGAGCTAGAGTGCTTGAGAGGAGAGTTTCTGCTATGTTGCCCACGTGGGAATGTAGAGAGGATAGGAAAGGAAGAGAGAAGAGTGGAAGGAAGTGCTGGTGATCCGAGTGGCACCTGTGTACTAGGAAATAATCAACAGCAGTAATGAAAGTGTGTCTTTAATTGCTTTATCTGTTGGAACTTCCTCATCCATTTTGTAGAAGCAATGATTGTATTTGGCTATGGTGCTATTAATTATAAAGATAAGTATAGAATTTTGATAGTTATTTTTGTTACCCTTTGACAAGCTCTTTTTCAGGCTGATGAACCATGGTTTACTCTACAGAATTATTATGGGTATGCTCCTGATATTGTTTTGACTACTTTTTTCTCATCTAACAGATGAGCTTACATCTGTTGGGGTGAGTTTACAGTTCTTGATGTCACAGGTTTGGCTTTGGAAAGGATCCAAAGAACCTGGGGGTGATTGTTATTCTCTGGGGCCTGATTAATTAGGAGTCCATGTGAGGGTGGAAGTCTGTGCCCATAGGGATGTGATGGAAAGCATCTGCTCTAAAAGCATCTTGAGAGTGAAAGAAAAGTTGTTAGGTGTAGCACTTTAGATTTCATCCAGTTGAATATAATAAAACATGCAAATACAGGGGCTGGAGCAAATGATGGTTGGTTTATTTTTATTTTTTAAAATTTATTTATTTATGCATACAAGAACTGGGCTGTAGGCCAGTGGTGCAGGGGGATGAGAGGATTCACCAAAGACAAAGTGGGGAGCAGAGCAAGCAAACTGACTGAAATACATTGCTGAGGGGAGCAGCGGGAGAGACAGGAGAGGTCTGCTCTCCCAAGTAGGTAGCTCCCTGGCTGGGAATTGAACTCAAGCTGCAGTGGCTCGGGATAGCTTGATAGCACTGAGACTTTAACCCCTGCATCACCAGGGAGACCCTGATTGGTTTATTTTTTGTATTATAAAGCTGAGAGGTGGTGACTGCAACTTTAGAGTTTCTGTGATATTTGAGCACTTCATTTTTCCTCCTGATCACATAAGGATTGCTGCAGCCATTTGTAGGGGGCAGGACCTGGAGCACAGTGCAGGTTTTCTGATCCCATGCAGACCGGGTAAAGGAGGAGTCAGAGTCCTCAGTAGTTTTGCAGGTTTTTTATTTGGGGTTCACCAGGCATATGGCAGGCAGGGGTGCTGGCTGGGGGGCTGGGAGGCTGGCAGGCCTCCCAGCCCCCAGCAAGTCCTCACTCTATCTGGGCTCTCTAGCGTTCGTTCTGCTGCTTCTCGGCTTCGGCTGCGGCTGCTGCTGCTGCTGGTGCTGGTGCTGCTGGCGTCCCCCCGTGACGCCGCCCTTAAAAAGCACAGTCTTAGCTCAGCTGAATCCCATCTACCTATGCCCACACCCTATTCCAGGTGCCCGCCATCAGGCATGCATTCAGGACAAGGATCCATCATCTATCCTGATGGCGGAAGGGCAGAAAAGCCTGACATTTTCTTTACCCTACAGTCCACCCCCTCAGGGTTTTCTGCCATACAGTCTATACATATATACACAATTTTCTAAGCAAACAATGCAGCCATGGCCCACAAAAGCAAATACATCAAATAACAAAATACAACATAACAAAATACAACAGAACACAAATAAGTCCAGGCAGGGCACCAACCAAGTGCAAAAGACAATTATTGGTACCAGCAGATGAGCCACCAAATCTGCTGCCGAAGGCACTGCTCATACGAGGGAGGGGAAATCACACACGGCATCTGCTATAACACACCAGGAGCCGTCAGGCTTCCTGGCCTTCTCTGGCTGTAGTCTCGGCTACAAGGCACACACAGCATCCACCCCCAGGATGCACTAGCTCTGGGATTGGCAATTTTATTCTGTTGGGGGTAATCGCCAACCCTCAGGGTTTCTGTCTGCAGTCGCTCCAACACTCGGCCTTCATGGCCACCCATGCGACTCGCAGACCCCTGCTCTCAGGCCAACTCACTGCACAAGCACATGGGTCGGGGATCCAAACTCTGCATTCGGCTTGGGCTCCACCCCAAGCCACATTCCCCACCCGTCCCACAAGGACGGGCTCCTCAGCTCCTCACCCTCACTCAAGAATGAGCAGGGCATCACCCATAGGTGATTTTACGAGACTCACAGGGCTTCAGCATACCCAGGCTGCTTAACAGCCGCTTTAGGGCTTCTCAACTTAGCATCAGTACCAGCTTTTGCCACCTTAGTTGGCTTTTCTCCTCCACCTGGCCACTGGGCATACACAGGCTGCTTTTGGCCATCTAGGCCCACTGGCCACCCCCAGATTCTCAAAAAATAAACATAACCTGCTAAGGTCCTCCGCCTTCTGGCGGGATTGTCAGTCCAAAATCATCAGTTCATCAGTCTATCAGTCCATTGGCCTCTCCCTGCTTCAGCAATGGCCTGCTGCCTCAGGGGTCATTGGCTGGTCCTTTCCGGTGTCGTTGGCTGGTCCTATCCGGTGTCGTTGGCTGGTCCTTTCCGGTGTCGTTGGCTGGTCCTTTCGGGCGTCTCCTTCACGCCAGGTCTCATCCTATAGCTCGTGGACGTATCCATCTTCTATACCGCCATGGTGCCTCCAGCGTCGTCACAGGCAAAGTCTGTTCTCCTTAGTCCCTCCAGGTCTTCGGAGGGCTCCAATACCCGTCTGCATGGATCTTGCCGACATACGCCAATTGTAAGGGGCAGGACAGGGCACAAGGCAGGTTTTCTGATCCCATGCAGACCGGGTAAAGGAGGAGTCAGAGTCCTCAGTAGTTTTGCAGGTTTTTATTTGGGGTTCACCAGGCATATGGCAGGCAGGGGTGCTGGCTGGGGGGCTGGGAGGCTGGCAGGCCTCCCAGCCCCCAGCAAGTCCTCACTCTATCTGGGCTCTCTAGCGTTCGTTCTGCTGCTTCTCGGCTTCGGCTTCGGCTGCGGCTGCTGCTGCTGCTGGTGCTGGTGCTGCTGGCGTCCCCCCGTGACGCCGCCCTTAAAAAGCACAGTCTTAGCTCAGCTGAATCCCATCTACCTATGCCCACACCCTATTCCAGGTGCCCGCCATCAGGCATGCATTCAGGACAAGGATCCATCATCTATCCTGATGGCGGAAGGGCAGAAAAGCCTGACATTTTCTTTACCCTACACCATTGTAAAATGTTTTAATAATATGAGAAGAACCAAAAGAGGGAAGCAAAGAGTTTTCTATAATGTGAAAATGGTTTACAAATATTGACTTGTGAGGATGGACTGTGGATCACAGATTTAACTTGACATAATTTATCGTGTCCCCTTATATACACACTCATGTTTGGGATGAAGAGAAAAGAGGTAGAGGATTGAGGATTTGGTAGCTTTTCACTGAACTGAAATCATCTTCAGTTTAGAATGGGAAACTGGTCATAAACATTCTTCTTGTGATTTTTCTGTAGTCCTCTGAAAAAAATATCAATTTCTGAGCCATTTTTTCATCTTCTCTCCTTTTTTTGTAATTGTAAACATGTTGAGATGATGTTCTGGGCTGTTGAGTTCTGGAGTCCAAGTAGGTTTGGGAGTCATATTTCTTCATTTGAGAGTTGTGTTTCCATAATTGAGACCAGAGCTTGACTCCTGTATCCACAATGCTACTAAATTGAGTTAGAGATTTCATGGAAAGAACAATGAAAGCCCAAATTCTGTTATTATGCTATTTACTTAATATGTAAGACCATGCAAATCTTTTAAGTGGTAATATAAAACAGACACTGCATCCTTGGACTCTAAGTGCTGGGTTTAGAAAATGTGTCTGGTAGTATAACTGTTTACGGGGACTTTGAGCATCTGAGCAGAAAGGTTTAAATGATCTCCTTTTTAAGTGGGGAAACCAAGGGCCGGTAGAGTTAAGGAATTCACTTGAACTTTCCCAAATAGAGTTGAGATTCACAGTGCATTTTATCTTGTCTTATCCATGGATCTTCCTCTTAATTGGAAGGATGCCCTAAATAACTAGCAAGTTCCACAAAGTAAATAAAAAAGGGTGAATCTAGGTAAAGAAATGAGGTCCAGGGCAAGGGTTTAAGACACAACCTATGAAGCTGTCTGCAACCACTGCAGCATGATTTCGATCTCTGGCCAGGGAGCAACCCACATGTTGCAGCAGACCTCTCCTGTCTCACCCGCTGCTCCCTTCAGCAGTGTATTTCAGTCAACCTCTCTGTTATGCTCCCCACTCTGTCTCTGGTGAATCCTCTGACCCCCCACACCTCTGGCCTGTATCCCAGTTCTTGTATGCATAAATAAATAAATCTTAAAAAAAAAAAAAAGAAATGAGGCCCAAATTGAGAATATTGACCTGAAGGTCGAAGGTTGCTGTGCTCTGCCCTTTGATTTAGTGTAGGCATGTGATAGAATGATTCAAACCAGGATCTGTGAACTCCTTCTGTGGATCTGGGTATGTCAGTTACTGTTGTCAACACAAATGGGACCCTGGTCTGGGACATACACCCTTCTGAACGTCACTTGATGTCTGGCTGGGCCCCTGTGGAATATTGTCATGCAAGTCCTGCTCCACAAGGGGCACACTAACTTGGTCAACCTGACCTCACAGAAGGAAGACACTGCCCTTCTCCGCTTAGCTACCCACCCCTGAGAGGAGAAAGAATGTTTTCCACTCCTAGATATTTACCCAAAGGGCACAGAAACATTAATTCCAAAGAGCACCTGCACCCCTATGTTTATAGCAGCACTATTTACAATAGCTAAGCTATGGAAACAACCCAAATGCCCAAAAATAGATGACTGGATCAAGAAGATGTGGTACATATACACCATGGAATATTACTCAGCATTCAAAAAAGATAAACACATGCAATTTGCAGCAACATGGATGGCGCTGGAAGGGATCATGCTCAGCGAAATAAGCCAGAAAGAAAAAGAAAAATACCGGATGGTCTCACTCATAGCAGGAATCTAGAAAACTTAAATAAGGGACCAGGGAAAAGAATAACTATAAGAAAGAAAAAAATCAAAATCAACAAACAACTGTGAACCAGAGACACTTTGGGGGGGTGGGGAAAGGAGGGGTTGGGGTCAAAATCCGGGGGTTGCAATTGTATGGGGAATATAAAAATAAAAAAAAAGAATGTTTTCAATAGAGTTTTGACTAAGAGAAGGGGAGATCTTAGAAAAAAGATGAAAAGGTATTTACAAAGACGTGCATTTAGCAGCAGTATTTCTGGCCACAGATGGGCTTGGCTGACACAGCTCATTTTTCTTCATTTCTGTTTTGTCTAAGGATCTCTGCTCCAAAGCTTGTCCTCAGAAATTTCTCCTTTCCCTTCTCTCTCGTGGGGGCTGGTGGGCTCCAGTGCAGAAGTACTGCAGATGGGGAGGATGGCCATGTGCCAAGCAAGTGTGCATGCCTTCACTTTGCATTCAAAGACATTTCTTCATGGAGGGCCAAGGCTGGTTTCCCCATATTTCTTTACTGCTATGACTTTGAGGGGCAATTAATAGTGCTGGTAAAATAAGAATAAATAGAAAGTTTTTATATCCCTTACTGTTTCCATCTCTAACTCTCTAGTGTCACGCTCAACACTCCTCAAAACAAACCATTATATATTATTATACAGTATATATGTTGTATATTTTATATATTGTGTTATATGTTATCAGTACTACTTATATATCTTACACATTATATATTATATAGTATATATAAGTCGTATATGAACATGTATAAGTCCCATTCACATGTCCATGTGCTTTAAGCACATACCCACATATTTCTGTGTTTGGCATGTAGTTGTTCCAAGTGCTGGTGTCATGGGTTGGTCATACCTTTACCCGTTTGTTTTCAATTTAAGCAATTTAGTCATACCTATCACAAGTCATAAAAATGAACACTTTCAGGTGTAATAATTCACCCTTGGGGAATGATACTGAGGAAATCATTTAAAGAAAAAGTTATAAAATACATTGATGTATTTTTTCATATACAGAGGTGTATTGATTCATAGTTTGCAAATGCTTTTCACAGCTATTATCTCATTTCATCTTCACAACAATTTTAGTTTTCCTTCTTATAAGTGAGGAAACAGGCTTAGAGAGAAGGCATGGTTTCTTTAAGGTTGCACAGTTGAGTGAATGGTTGAGTTTGAAAAGTTTTGCTTAGTTTGTAAAACAAGGGAACCCAGCTTAAAAAAGATGGGACGCCAGTTAAAAAGAACCACAACAAAGCACTTGAACATGAGTGTACTTTGAAAGCGGAAGTGGGGATTTTTTGCGGAGCAACATGGCGGCGAGGAGACGCTGCGAGTAAGATCTCCCATTAAAAAAAGTTAATAGGGAGGAAAAGCGGCAGTTCCCAGTGAGAACTGGGACACGGAAGATAAACGGGTGACTCCAGCAAACTACCCGAAGAAGAAAGTGGCCATAAAAGAGGACCAGAAGGGAGGAAAGTGCAGAACCCTGCTCCCCTCCCCCGCCCACAGAGTCGGCACTCTCCGACCAGCAGAGAGGAGGAAAACAATAAACTAAAACGACCATCAAGAACAAACTACGCAGCAAGCGGGACTGTGAGTGGAAAGGAACTATTGCAGCTACCACACCCCGTGAACGGGAGCTGTGGAGAACCCTGCAGGATTCACCGCGGCAGTGAGCGAACGGCTCCGGGCGCCACTGGAGAACAAAGAGACTCTGGAGGAGACCTGCACACAGCCCGGGCCGGCCGGTAAGCTTGCATGGAAAAGCGGCGCGCTTGGCGTGCTTGAAAAGCAAACGCGGATCAGGATCGCGGCTGCCCAGGTCCCCGCGCCTGCGATCTAGGCTTGCGGGGAGACGCGCGGAGGCCCTCATGGGGGTGAAAGTCCCTCACTGAGTAAGCAGGAACCAGGCGCCCAGGCATGGGAACAGGTGCAAAAGGCGCCATTCCCGCGCCACTGAACTGGGCTACAGCCCGTGTCCTGGACCTGAGGGCTTTGGAACTGAGACCCGGGGCACGAAATTCGGGGCATGGGTTCTCCACGACGGTGGGGCACAAGGCAGACACAGCACCCCAAAGCCGTTGAGGTTTACCCTACCATTCTCGCTCTGTCCCCTGTCCCACGGGGGTGGGGGGGTTGAAAAACAGCCCCCCAAGGACAATAGGAGAGATCACTGGCGCCACCTAGCGACCAGAAAAAAAGTCACTAACACCCCATAGAACGGAAATTTCTTAAGAAAAGACTTCTTGAAAAGGGCAGAAGGCTTCTGGAGGACCCAGTGGCCAGCTGGGAAGTTAGCCCACGCCAGGCCCCTTCCAGCCAGCAGTCTGAGCCCACAGAGGGAACAGGCACCCACGTCCGGGGCAGACCGAGCACGCAGAAGAGTGTGCCTGAGACCGGATGTGCAGGGACTGCGTCCCGCTTCGCCATTTTAGAACAGGGACATTTCTTCAGTAATGACTGCCTAAAACCAGCAGAAAGCTCCCCCAGAAGCCAGAGATGGTTCCTGGAGGAGCCAGAGGGGAGCGGAGAAGTTCACCCAAGATGCCAGCCAGTCCGAGCAACACAGTGTCCCAATGCATACGACAAATTAGAAAACAGACAGTAGGGAGTAGAAGAACCTCACGCAACCTAACAACTCCTCAGGAAAGAAGCACACCACAAAAAGAAAACCACCCTCCAGATTGCAACGACAGTAATTTGGAAGAACTTCTGAGCCTTCCAGAAAGAGAATTTAAAATTGCCATGATTAAAAAAGTGACAGAAGTCATAAAGGAAAACAATGATCAGAAGAAGGAAATTGAGTCCCTAAAGAGGGAAAACAATGGTCAGAAGAATGAAATTGAGTCCCAAAAGAGGGAAGTAAAAGAAATGCAAGAGATCAAAGAATTAATAGAGGAACTAAAGAACTCTGGGAAAAGCAATGAAAGCAGAATAGATGAAATGGAAGAACGAATAAGTACTCTTGAAGACACAGAAATAAAAAGAACCAAAACAGAAAAGGAAAGAGAAGTACGAAGGAAAAAGAACGAAGAAAGACTTCGGGAACTATCTGACTCCATGAGGAAAGGCAATATAAGAGTTACAGGAATTCCAGAAGGAAAGGAGAGAGATGTAGGAACAGAGAAAATATTCCAGGAGATAATTGAAGAGAACTTCCCAAATGCGAAGAAGGAGCTGAAAGTTGATATACAAGAAGCAAGAAGAACACCAAACTTCCATGACGAAAGGAAAAATACAGCAAGACACATAATAGTAAAGCTCCCAAGAATCCAGGACAAGGAAAAAATAATGAAGCTGACAAGAGGGAAGAAACAGATAACATTCAAAGGAAAACCAATCAGGCTGACATCAGACTTCTCTGAAGAAACACTACGGGCAAGGAGAGAGTGGAGGGACATAGTCAACAGACTCCAAGAAAACAGATGCCAACCAAGAATACTCTATCCCGCAAAGCTCTCCTTCCTGTTTGAAGAAAGAATAAGGACCTTCCCAGACAAAGAGAAACTCCGGAATTTCATTGCGACTAAACCCCCACTCCAAAAAATACTACAAGGAATCCTAAAACCAGAACCTCAGAGGGACGAATAACAACGAAAGAAGACCAAAAAAAAAAGTTATTAAAAGAATAAATAAATAAAATCAAAGGAAAGACAAACACAATGGCAAATACAGATGCTAACATATCAATATTAACTCTAAATGTAAATGGACTAAACTCTTCAATAAAAAGACACAGAGCTGCAGCCTGGATTAAGAAACAAAACCCAACCTTTTGCTGTCTCCAGGAAACACATTTAGCTACAAAAGATAAAAATAGGCTCAAAGTTAAAGGATGGAAAACAATCCTACAAGCAAATGGACCAAAAAAGAAAGCAGGAACAGCTATACTTATATCAGATAAAACAGACTTCAAACTCAAAAAAATAAAAAGAGACCCCAATGGTCACTACATTATGATCAAGGGGACAATACTTCAAGAAGAAATAACACTCATTAACATATACTCACCAAACGAAGGAGCACCAAAATATATCAGACAACTGTTGTCCTCTCTGAAAACAGACATCAGAGAAAACACATACGTAGTGGGAGACTTCAACACACCACTATCAACATTGGATAGATCAACAAGACAAAAAATAAGTAAAGAAACTAAAGCTCTAAATAAGGACCTAGAGCATTTGGGCTTAACAGACATCTATAGAACACTAAACCCCAAAAAAAACGGAGTAAACATTTTTCTCAAGTGCACATGGGTCATTCTCCAGGATCGATCACATACTGGGGCACAAGACAAACATCAACAGATACACCAAGATTGAAATCATACCAACCATCTTTTCTGACCATGAAGGCATCAAACTAGAAATAAACCATAAAAAGAAGGCAAGGAACTATCCTACCTCATGGAGATTAAAAACCACACTACTGGAAGACCACTGGACTAACGAGGAGATCAAAGAAGAAATTAAAAAATTCTTTGAATTGAATGACAAGGAGGACACCAATATCCTAAATGTATGGGATGCAGCAAAAGCAGCAATAAGAGGAAAATATATAGCCATAGAAGCTCACATCAAAAAACAAGAAAGAACTCAAAGAAACAACCTAATCTTGAAGCTCAGAGATATAGAAAAAGAACAACAAAAAAACCCCAAAACCAGTAGAAGAAAAGAAATAATAAAAACCAAAGCAGAAATAAATGAAATTGAAACTAAAAAAACAATCCAAAAGATCAATGAAACCAAGAGCTGGTTCTTTGAAAAAATCAATAAAATAGACAAACCCCTAGCCAGGCTCACAAAGGAAAAAAGGGAGAAAGCACAAATAAACAGGATCATAAATGAAAGAGGAGAAATCATAACGGACACAGCAGAAATCAAAAGAATAATTAGTAACTACTATGAACAGTTATATGGAAACAAGTTCAACAATCTAGAGGATATGGACAAATTCCTACAACTCTACAATCACCCAAAGCTAGATAAAGAAGAAATAGAACACCTAAACAGACCAATTCCAAGCAGCGAAATTGAAATGGTAATCAAAAACCTTCCCAAAAACAAAAGCCCAGGACCTGATGGATTTACAAATGAATTCTACCAAACATTCAGAGATGAATTAGTGCCTATCCTTCACAAACTCTTCCAAAAAATTGAGAAGGAAGGGACAATACCAAACACGTTCTATGAAGCCAACATTACACTAATACCAAAACCGAATAAGGACAACACAAAAAAGGAAAACTACAGGCCAATCTCCCTAATGAACACTGATGAAAAAATCCTCAATAAAATTTTAGCTATCAGAATCCAACAATGTATCCATAAGATAATTCACCACGACCAAGTAGGATTCATTCCAGGGACACAAGGATGGTTTAACATCCGAAAATCAATCAACACATCAAAAAAAAGAAATATAAAAACCATATGATAATATCAATCGATGCTGAGAAAACTTTCGACAAAGTGCAACACCCATTCATGATAAAAGCCCTTGAAATTCTTGGGATACAAGGAACATACCTCAACATCATAAAGGCCATCTATGACAAGCCAACAGCCAGTATCATCCTCAGTGGTGAAAAGCTGAAAGCAATTCCATTAAGATCTGGAACAAGACAAGGATGTCCACTCTCACCACTGCTTTTCAAAATAATACTGGAAGTCCTAGCCAGAGCAATAAGACAAGAGAAAGACATCCAAGGAATCCAAATAGGAAAAGAAGAAGTCAAACTATCACTATTTGCAGATGATATGATAATATACATAGAGAACCCCAAAAACTCCACAGAAAAACTAATTCAACTCATCAATCAATTCAGTAAAGTGGCAGGATACAAAATCAACATGCAAAAGTCAGTAGCCTTCCTATACACAAACAATAAATCTGAAGAAGAAGAAATCAAAAAAACCATCCCTTTATTATCGAAACAAAAAAAATCAAATATTTGGGAATAAATCTAACAAAAGAGGTAAAGGACCTATACAAAGAAAACTATAAAACACTGTTAAAAGAAATAGAAGAAGACACAAAGAAATGGAAAGACATCCCCTGCTCATGGATTGGAAGAATAAACATTATTAAAATGGCCATCCTACCAAAAGCAATATACAGATTCAATGCTATTCCAATCAAAATTTCAATGTCATTCTTCAAAGAAATAGAACAATTATTGATGAAATTCATATGGAATCACAAAAAACCCCGAATAGCCAAAGCTCTCCTGAAAAAAAAAGAAGGAAATGGAGGCATCACACCCCCAGACTTCAAACTATACTACAAAGCCATAATCATCAAAACTGCATGGTATTGGAACAAGAACAGACATACAGACCAATGGAATCGAATAGAAAATCCAGAAATAAACCCACAGATTTATGGTCAACTAATCTTTGACAAAGGAGCAAAGACTATGCATTGGAGCAAAGAAAGTTTGTTCAATAAATGGTGCTGGGAAAACTGGGTCGCTACATGCAAAAGAATGAAGCTTGACCACTACCTCACACCATACACAAAAATCAACTCAAAATGGATTAAAGAACTAGACATAAGACCTGAAACCATAAAATACATAGAAGGAAATATAGGCAAAACACTACGTGATTTGCATATCAAAGACATCTTTACAGACACATCACCCAAAGCAGTGATAGTGAATGCAAAGATAAACAGCTGGGACTACATCAAATTAAAGAGCTTCTGCATAGCAAAAGAGACAATAACAAAAACAAAGAGAAACCCCACCAACTGGGAGAACATTTTTGCACCCAACACTAATGATAAAAGACTGATCACAAAAATCTGCAAAGAGCTGATGAGACTCAGCAACAACAAAGTAAATAACCCAGTCAAAAAATGGGCAGAAGAGCTAAAAAGTAACTTCTCTGAAGAGGAAATGCAAATGGCCAACAGACATATGAAAAAAATGTTCAACATCACTTGTAATCAGGAAATGCAAATCAAAACTACCATGAGATACCATCTTACACCAGTGAGAATGGCACATATTAAAAAAACTAGCAACAACAAATGTTGGCGAGGGTGTGGAGAAAAAGGAACTCTTTTACACTGTTGGTGGGAGTGCAAAGTGGTCCAACCACTATGGAGAGCTGTGTGGAGATTTCTGGACCTACTAAACATAGAGCTTCCATAGGATCCAGCAATTCCACTCCTAGGTATTTACCCAAAGGACACAGAAACATTAATTCCAAAGAGAACCTGCACCCCTATGTTTATAGCAGCACTATTTACAATTGCTAAGCTTTGGAAACAGCCCAAATGCCCAAAAAATAGATGACTGGATCAGGAAGATGTGGTACATATATACCATGGAATATTACTCAGCATTCAAAAAAGATAAACACATGCAATTTGCAGCAACATGGATGGCACTGGAAGGGATCATGTTCAACAAAATAAGCCAGAAAGAAAAAGAAAAATACCGGATGGTCTCACTCATAGCAGGAATCTAGAAAACTTAAATAAGGGACCAGGAAAATGAATAACTATAAGAAAGTGAAAATCAAGATCAACAAAAAACTATGAACCAGAGACACTTTTTGGGGGGTGGGGCCCGGGAGGGGAGGGATTGGGGTCAGAATGGGGCTTTTGCAATTGTATGGGGGAATATAAAAATAAAATTTATTATTAAAAAAAAAAGAAAAAAGAAAGCGGAAGTGGGGATTCAAGTCTTTAGGCTCCAAGTTCAGTGTTTTGTTTACCACACAATCAGCATTTCCTGGTGGAGCCACCTTTTATTAACCTATGGTGTGCCAATTTAATGAACAATGAACGCGTAAGTCTTATTGCGATCATAATTATGGAGACCATGAAATAGGATGGAAAGGATTTATGGCATACATTAAATTAAAATATAAAACAAAAAGTTATATCCATGGCATAGTTATAAATGTGTTATATATAGTATATGCACACATAAATATGGATCTATTAGGTAAAAATTAGAAGGGAATATGAAAAAATAAGGACAGTTGTATTAAGAGGATTTTAACTAAATTTTCATAGTAACAAGCAATAAAATTTAAAAAGCTAAATCCAAATAAAAATGAATAGTAAGTTCAAGTCACTGTGCTAAGTGCTTTTCTTGCCTAATCCTTTTTTTTTCACAAGTCCATGAGGTAAATATTATAATTGCCACTTGTAGATGAGAACTCATGTCAATATGATGAAATAACCTCTCTGAGGTTACAAAGTTAGAAGTCGAGATGGGGGCACTTGGGTTTATGCTCTGTGTCCTCCAACCCTTAATACCACCAGTACTTCAGTGCGTGTCCTGTAAAGGGGACAGTCAGTCATTAGATTGACCAACTCTGCTTACATGTTGATGCGTCTACACTGACTCTTTTTCACCTCATTATAGAGACACTGTAGCTGATTGACAGATATTAGCCATTTCATGGAGTATATAATTACTTAGGAATTCTTTGTGGACCATCCATAAGTAGATGAAATACACTGACAAAAAGAGATTTACAGGCTTTTCAAAACAAGGGCCTGGAATAGCAGAGGCTGCTGTGAAGGGTGATTCTGAGTGTGTGGCCAGCACCCAGTCCTCTATAAATGTAATGGCATCAATGGCCAGAACTTTAGCTTGGTAGGGGCATTTAACAATCGAAGGGATACTGATGAGGGGGGTAGGCAGAGGGTAGGCTGAGTCTCCCATGCGAGGAACCATGCTGGTCCTAGACTCTTGCTAAATCTCCAGAAAACAAGCCAGTATTTTAGTCTGAATTGGTAGATAAATGCCTCTGTTCTCTTCTCTACTTTGTCCAAGCATTAAGTGTCGGCTATGAAGAGAAGAAAAATCATCCTCTTCTGAAGACAGGACTGGAGTTTCTCAGTTCTAATAGGGCTGGAAGTTTTCTAGTGGCATGAAATTCCTCCTGAGACTTGAGTAACGAATCCATCGTAGAAATATCCTTCCTTGCTTCAAGTTAGAGCATTGCTGGTCTGTGGCGGCAGATTGCTCTTTGAAGGAGAGATTTACAAAGGCTTTGGAGAATGGAACACAAAGTTGTTTTTTTCACATGGCTTCCATCAAAGCCCAGCCTCCCAGGTATCCCTCTGTCCTTCACAGCTTCTGGTACCTTGTTCCTTACCTTTCCCACTTCCTCTTTCAAAGCTTATGCACTTTCAAGTGCTTTGTTGTGGTCTTTTTGATTAGTTTCCTATCTTTTTTGGTTGGGTTTTCCTGCTTGCCAAAGTAAGCAAAACAGAATTGGTCCGCTTTGCCTCTGCCCTCTTTTGTTTACAGTTCTCTTCTTTTATTCTTTGGTGTGAAATTGGTTCAGTATCAATGCTCCTTACCACTAGGGGTCTCATTTCCTCCCTGCAAGTTACTTCACAAAGATTAACTCATTAATCCTCTCCAGATACCTTTCCTGTGGGGACAATTACGAGTTGACTAGCAGCGGGAAGGACAAGGGAAAGGATTCTTACTCTTTTTATAAGTGTCTTCAAGCTTGAAAGCACATCTCCCACCATTAGCTAGAATCCAGAGTAGGGAGAGAGAGGGGAGAGGATAGGTTTTAGAGGAAATCCATCCCACTACCAACTTCATGAAATTCTCCATCAAGGACTTTGGTGCAGATTCATTAGGGAGTAAACTGTGGAGCTTCTTATTTAGGGTCATAGAATATTGGAAGCCTCAGAACTTAGAGACACAGTGATACAATTCCTTGAACTACAGATGCAAAGGCTAAGTCAGTGAGTAGTTAGATTATCTCAAGGTCACACAGGGCTAGATTGGTTTGTTCTTTGGCATGCCCTTGGCTTCTCTGTTAGATAAGATGTCTGCTGTCCTTGAAGGTCTTGTAAGAATGTACTAATTTGATCATGTTACTTGCCAGTGCTAGGTTGGGATATTGGGTCATGCAGTGTGTGTGTGTGTGTGTGTGTGTGTGTGTGTGTGAGAGAGAGGAGAGAGAGAGAGAGAGAGAGAGAGAGAGAGAGAGAGAGAGAGGAGAGAGAGCAAGCAAGCGAGAGAGATATTTCTGGGTGAAGTAGTGGTTGCTTGCTGTAGGCAGTCTAACTGGTATTCTGAAGAAAGAGAGAATAATTGCTGTTGTACGAAATGCTCTCAGCACTTTTGGGGGGAAATGCGATATAGTGTACATCATTTATCTTCAAAAAAGTCAGCGAATATTTGATTTAGACAAACACTCCATTATGGTGTTCACTGTAAAATTCTATAAGTTTTATGGTAACTCCCATTATTAAACCATTTTCACCCCTCGCTTAGCTGTCTGAAAAGCCATAAATTGAGTGTAACTTTTCCACGGATATACCCTGCCTAGTGGATAGGGTGGGAAAGATTTCATTAGCTGCCTCTAAGTTATTGTTGAATGGAAGAAGCGTAAGCATATTCCTTTTCACTTTGCAAAAGAGTTGAATGTTTCTCTCCTCTGTATTGTGAAATTGTGGAAAACAGGCAGAGAGACTCATTTTTAAAGCTTATGAAATCACTAAGAAATGCCAAGGGGAATTACTTTCCTGAATCACTTCTAAGCATGCCATAGATGGGGCTGCTCATGGTTTTAGCATCTACCCTATTGATGTAGAAGGTTTACATTTTCCTCTGCTTTGTCTTGATCATTGTGTTTTTGGACTCCTGGAGTTAGAGAAGGGATTTGGAGGAGAAAGCCTTGACATATCCTGGTTTGTGGAAATTTCTGAGGTCGTGGGACTCAGCCTCAAGTGTTAACTGGATCAAGCTGGGTTTGTACAGGGTTGGTACAGTGCCACCTGCCAACAGGTGCCTGACAAATACATTTGAGGACCATTGTCCTGGAGAAGGATTTCAGATACTAAAAATTCTTCCTTCACCTTGACTTGAAATGTAACTCTTACTACTTAAACCATGAGCACACACTTACCCTCCAGCCACTCACATGATGGTCTTCCCTCTGTGATGTGTTTTTGACTCTGAACTCTCTCACCTCATTTTCCCGCAGATGCTGAACCTAAGTCACTTTCAGGATTACTTCAGTTTCTTGGTTTCTTCTACTTCTTTAATTCCTCTTCAGTTTTAAAACTTAAGCTTTCTTTAAACTATATATGCTCACTTATACAAGCCAAAAGATAGTCCTCATTCCCAGAGCTCAAGAATATTTGCTGTACTATCAGATTAAAAACACTTACTTATAAATGTTTATATGGTTCCAAAATTATTTCATATGCACCATGCCTCCTATCTAAATTATAAGTGCTTTGAGGACTAAAATAAGTGAATTTGGTATCTACAGGAATTCTAAGACATAATTTATGCTAGTTAATACCTGTTGAGTTGTAATAGGCTACAATATGGGAAGGTGATTTTTTTCCCCCTCATAGCATATAAAATATTAAGGACAAATCTTTTAAATATTTGATCTTTTTGTGTCTTACACTCCTTGAAGCAAAATAAGTGCCTGCTAAATGAATGGTTTCTGATCACCTGAGATTTTCAAAGAAGCTTTTTCTCTTCCTTCTTCCAAATCTCTAGGTGCCTATTGTCCTTACACATATTTTCTTTTAAAGATTTATTTATTTATGTATGCAAGAGCTGGGGCACAGCGCCAGAGATGCAGGGGGTAAGAGGTAAGAGGACTCACCAGTGACAGAACAGGCATACTGACTGTAATACACTGCTGAGAGAAGCAGTAGGCAAGACAGGAGAGTCTGCTGCGCCATGTGTTTCTTCTCCTGGCAGGCCAGGAATCGAACTTGTGCTGCAGAGGCTGCGGATTGCTTCATAGTGCGGTACTTAACCCTTGCGCCACCAGAGAGGCCCTGTCCTTACACATATTGATGACTCCATTCGTTATGGAGCATTTTCATAGCTACTGCTAAATTAATGATCATAGGTGTTGGAATTAATTTTGGACGCTATTTCTTTTCTTCTAATAGCCACGTCTTTGCAAAAATTGTGCCATGGAAAGTGTCCATCGTGCAATTTTTCTTCATCTTTCTTACACAAAGACACAAATTTAAAAGTAATATCATTGCCTTATCATGTACTCTACTTCCGTGTGTTACCACTTTCAGTATCCATAAACCTTATTTGGAAATAAGTGGTGATAATAATGTTGAATAAACGCATTCTCAAGCACTGACCTATATGACCTGAAATAAAATTCCCACATCCACTTCCCTGCGTCTACCTTGTCTTCGCCAATGTGTGGCCCCATAACCATGTATCTGCAAGGGGCTCTCTGTGGGGGTCTTCCTGTGTACCTCTTCTTTACCACACGGTATTGTGGATATTTTGCCTGAGAATCTTGAATGCCAGCTGCTTGGCTGATCTAGTGAGCCTTTCTTGAAAATTTCGCTTTTCTTTTTTATTTTTCTTTCTTTTTATTTATTTATTATTTATTTTTTAATATTAAATTTTATTTTTATATTCCCCCATACAATTGCAAACGCCCCATTCTGACCCCAATCCTTCCCCTCCCGCCCCCCACCCCCAAAAAGTGTCTCTGGTTCATAGTTTTTTGTTGATTTTGATTTTCACTTTCTTATATTCATTTTCCTGGTCCCTTATTTAAGTTTTCTAGATTCCTGCTATGAGTGAGACCATCCGGTATTTTCTTTTTCTTTTTTGGCTTTATTTCGCTGAGCATGATCCCTTCCAGCGCCATCCATGTTGCTGCAATTGCATGTGTTTATCTTTTTGAATGCTGAGTAATATTCCATGGTATATATGTACCACATCTTCTTGATCCAGTCATCTACTTTTGGGCATTTGGGTTTTTTCCAAAGCTTAGCTATTGTAACAGTGCTGCTATAAACATAGGGGTGCAGGTGCTCTTTGGAATTGATGTTTCTGTGTCCTTTGGGTAAATACCTAGGAGTGGAATTGCTGGATCATATGGAAAGCTCTATGTTTAGTAGGTCCAGAAATCTCCACACAGCTCTCCATAGTGGTTGGACCAGTTTGCACTCCCACCAACAGTGCAGAAGAGTTCCTTTTTCTCCACACCCTCGCCAACATTTGTTGTTGCTAGTTTTTTTAATATGTGCCGTTCTCACTGGTGTGAGATGGTATCTCATGGTAGTTTTGATTTGCATTTTCCCTGATTACAAGTGATGTTGAACATTTTTTCATATGCTGTTGGCCATTTGCATTTCCTCTTCAGAGAAGTTTCTTTTTAGCTCTTCTGCCCATTTTTTGACTGGATTATTTTCTTTGTTGCTGCTGAGTCTCAATCAGCTCTTTGCAGATTTTTGTGATCAGTCCTTTATCATTAGTGTTGGGTGCAAAAATGTTCTCCAGTTTGGTGGGGTTTCTTTGTTTTTGTTATTGTCTCTTTTTGCTGTGCAGAGCTCTTTTAATTTGATGTAGTCCCAGCTGTTTATCTTTGTCTTCACTATCACTGCTTTGGGTGATGTGTCTGTAAAGATGTCTTTGATGTGCAAATCCTGTAGTGTTTCGCCTATATTTTTCTATGTATTTTTGGTTTCAGGTCTTATGTCTAGTTCTTTAATCTAAGCTGAAAGCAATTCCATTAAGATCTGGAAAAGACAAGGATGTCCACTCTCACCACTGCTTTTCAATATATACTGGAGTCCTAGCCAGAGCAATAAGACAAGAGAAAGACATCCAAGGAATCCAAATAGGAAAAGAAGAAGTCAAACTATCACTATTTGCAGATGATATATAATATATAGAGAACCCCAATCTCCACAGAAAAACTAATTCAACTCATCAATCAATTTCAGTAAAGTGGCAGGATACAAAATCAACACGCAAAAGTCAGTAGCTTTCCTATACACAAACAATAAATCTGAAGAAGAAGAAATCAAAAAACACCCCTTTATTATTGAACAAAAAAAATCAAATATTTGGGAATAAATCTAACAAAAGAGGTAAAGGACCTATACAAAAAAACTATAAAACACTGTTAAAAGAAATAGAAGAAGACACAAAGAAATGGAAAGACATCCCCTGCTCATGGATTGGGAAGAATACATTATTAAAATGGCCATCCTACCAAAAGCAATATACAGATTCAATGCTATTCCAATCAAAATCTCAATGGCATTCTTCAAAGAAATTAGACAATTATTGATGAAATTCATATGGAAATCACCAAAAACCCGAATAGCCAAAGCTCTACTGAAAAAAAAGAAGGAAATGGAGGCATCACACTCCAGACTTCAAACTATACTACAAAGCCATAATCATCAAAACTGCATGGTATTGGAACAAGAACAGACATACAGACCAATGGAATCGAATAGAAAATCCAGAAATAAACCCACAGATTTATGGTCAACTAATCTTTGACAAAGGAGCAAAGACTATGCATTGGAGCAAAGAAAGTTTGTTCAATAAATGGTGCTGGAAAACTGGGTCGCTTATATGCAAAAGAATGAAGCTTGACCACTACCTCACACCATACACAAAAATCAACTCTTTTTATTTTTTTAAACAATATCGCTTCCCCCCATCCCCTCAGATTGAGTCCCATAGAAAAATTTGTTTTCTTACTTAATCAAAGTTCACTAGTATTATTTCCTAAAGTAGCAATAGACTTATTTTGAGTTGGATTCTGTTATTATTCTGTAATTCCTTCACTAATGAAATTAGTAATATAATTTATATTGTTTTTCAGGCATACTAAATATTTTTAAAAGATCCAAATAGGAAAAGATGGTTAATTTATCTCTTCATTTGACAAACAGGAACAAACATCTATCTATGATGTTCAGTGAAACACCAAAAAAAAAAAAAAAAAAAAAGGATGCATCTTATCCCTGCTTTCTGGTGGTTGGCATCTAGAGTGTGATCAGAACAGCATCTGGATTAAGGATCTAAGACCTGAAATAGAGGCAGAGGTGCACATCTGAAGCCTGGGGTCTCAAAGATAAGAACCATTTGTTATGATTTTGAGTAATCTGTAAAGCTTTCATGAAAGAAACTTTTAAATGAAATCTTGATGGTGAATAGATGAAGGGATGGGTGGGAGTTAGGGATGATTACTGTAGACCAAGGAAAGAGCTGAAACAAAGACCGATATATAATTTAAAAATGCTGAGTCCTTGAGGGAGAGGAAGGCTGGCAGCCTGGGGCGGGATGTCAGGACTCTTGTTTGGGTATGCAAGGCATAATAAAACATAGCAAAGCTTTAAGACATTCTTTTGAAAGTGAGGAGAACTAGTCATTCCCCTATTTTATTTCCTGCTGCTGAAATGATTAATGTGGCAGTGTAATTACTAGTGTTTTCTAGAGAATGGCTGAAAATGTTGATGTCAATGCCAAGGGAAAGAAGGTGTTCTGAAAATACAGCAATGGTTGTGGACTTAACAAATCACTGGCAATGAGATGTCCATCGCCTGGAGGTGCCGGGTTGCACATATTCCCTTAACACTGGAGTTTTTCTTAACAGACTGAAACACTCCTTCGAGTCACAAAGTCACAATTTAAAGTTGAGGGTCCTGGGCCTCCCCCAGTGGCGCAACTGTTGAAAGCTGGGTTGCGAAGCTGCCTGCAGCCTCTGCAGCGCCGGCGATCCCCCGGGCCACGGTGAGGGTCCCACATGGCGCGCAGACTCTCCTGCCACCTGCTGCTCCCTCAACAGTGTTCTTCGGTCCTTCTGCCTGTTCTGCTCCCGCTCTGGCTCGGTGAATTCTCTCACTCTCCCGTATTCTGACTGTACCCAGTGCTTGTATAAATAAATAAATCTTAAAAAAAAAATAAAGTTGAGGGTCCTGAGATCTAAACTTCTGTGTGACCCTGAGGAAATGTTTTCATCTTCCTAGGTTTCAGTATCATCATCTGAAAAATGAAATGGTTGACAAGAAGCCTGTATTTGGCTCATTCTATGATGCTCTAGTTCAGTGATTTCAAAATTCCATGCACATCTGCTTTCTTGCACATCGAACTCTCTTGGACGTCTTTGTCCTTTGGTGAATTATTACTGAGAGCAGTATCAGGAGGTAAACGTCACACTTTTCACCAAGACTCACATGCTGCCCCCATCCTTCGAAGTATTCACTGTAGGTATTTCTCACACAGAAAATCTCCAATCTTTCAGACTCATGCAGTCTGCATTGATCTGCCCTTTCTGATTATGATGTATTGACCTGGAGCACCAACTTACTTTTTAATTTCTTGTTTTTTCAAACTGAGCCTCTACTAGCGTGCTTCAAATAAAATACAAAATAAAATTAGCTGTTGCAGTGAAAGTTTGAGTAGAAATACTTGTCATGGAGGGTTGGATTTACTTGTTTCAGAAACGACCAGGTGCCAGGTCCTGGGACACAGAGGCCAACTTCCCTAAGGAGCACAGTCCAGTTTGTTAGGATACCCATGCAAATGAAAAACACCTAGCGTGTGTCAGTTGCACATTTAATACTTTCAAACATGAAACCCTAAATGTTTACTCATCACCCATACTCTCCCATTAAATAACACTTCTCCAATACTTCGACAGAACTAAGGTCAGGAACGGTGGAGATCACATCAATCACAGTTACTTTGTCAACACCCAAAAGTGAAGGATGATCTGAAATACTGGTGCAGGGGCAGGTCTTAGTCAAA
>NW_023601322.1:17564967-17587967 GCF_014898055.3 Talpa occidentalis
GAAATCTGTGAACCATTTTAGAATTTTATAATGATTCTATTCTAAGATTATAAAACAAATATGCTAGTTTAATAAGCTATGTGAAGATAGTAATTACCTTAAACTCCTGGAATAGAATTTTATTTGTTGGAGTAGAGAGTGGAGACTAACACTACACATTTTTCTTGAATTTTTAATATTTAAAGTTTTGAAATTACACTGAACCATTATATGGAAATTGGGCCTTCTTTTCCTTCCTCTTTTTTTTTTCCTTCCTTTAACTTGTCACCAATAGCACACCTATTCATGGTCAGAAATATGGTTTACACTAAAGAAACAAAGATGAATGAAAGTCTTTGATCTTCCTCCTGGAGTGAGCAGTCAAGCTGAAAAGAGAGAGGAAGGACACAGTAAATACTATAGCAGGTAATAGGTGCTGTGGAGGGAGTATATATTGAGTACCATGGAGGTGTTCATAGTTCACAGTGTTTTGTTGAGTTCCAGGCTTTGTTTATCTGCTGCGGATACAGAGTACAGTCATTGAATTCAAGAAACTCACATAGAGGTAGAGGGGATTAATTTTAATGATACAGAACTGCAAAGGATATTAGAAATGTGAAGGAGAAAATGGGAAGCAATGTGGGACGTAGTATCCTGGAGGTGGATAGAACAGAAATGAGTCTTAGGCAATGAGAAGCAGTTAGCCAAACAACGGCAGAGGACCAGAGACACCAGTCAGAAAGCAGATTGGAAGGAGGCTGCAAAAAATTTATTACTTTTGAAGAATTGAGGCCGATAGAAATTGTGAGTGACTGTGAGTGGAAAGAGAGACAGTTGCCAGTCCACAGAGAGACTGAAGGTCAGCTGCATAGAGGTATTTATCCTATCCTGGGGATATTTATCCTATCCTGGGTTAGAGGCAGGTAGTTTGATGAGGATAGTGCCGAGGAATACAGAGGAAGTAATATGTAGTGATTGATTGACATGGGAAGTAATGATGAAGGGAAAAATCAATAATGATACCTAGAGTTCTAGCTTGTATGACTTGAAGGACACTGATGCCACCAGATGAGAATTTGGGGGTGGGGGATAAGTAGGTTTAAAGAGGAAGAGGATTCACTTGTTTTTGGACACATTGAGTTTGGGTTGCCTCTTGAGGGGGCCCTCCAAGGTTATTATTTGAATGTGAAAGGTGATCCTGGCATGGAAAGAGAGTTGGATTCACCAGACTACAGGGCTAGTTGAAAAAAACCCTGAGTTTAATTTTGGGGAAACCACAAATCTGAGAAACCAGTGGAACATGGCAATGCAAATCCAAAACTCAGAAGTCAGGTGGAAGGAGGCACACATTTTGAAGCCAGCAGCATATGTGGACTGTATTTTTCTCAGTTATGCAAAATATGGCTCACAAATTGGTTAAGTCTGTGCAGGTGCTGGAGGGAAGCTATAAAAGATGAATGGCAATTAACAAAGCTCAGAATAAAAAGACCTGTAACAATGGAGATCACATCTATTAGGCTGTGAGAAAGCAATTGAAGTGACATAGTAATAAGAAAAAATGCTAAGTTGGGAAAACAGTTCCTGAAATTAAAATTTCTCTGGTCACTTCTGGGACTGCATACTAACAAGTACTAGTGGAGGTTCTTAGTCCTCAGTGATCCCATCTGACTTACATTCTAGGACCTACATTGTGAGGATAGGATGAGAACATGGTTCTTCTTGTCAAAGAAGCTATTACTGCTTGTAGCCATTCAATTTAGCACTTTATGACACACCATAGCATATATTTTCTGTGCTGTACTACAATGGAAATTGAAATAGGGGGATACAGTAGGTGACCACCTCACTTTAGATACTTACTCCATGAATTTTAGCCAAGAGTCTCTGCACATTCAGATTTCATGGTGATGCTCAGTCCTGCCTGCCTGCTGGAATCATCTGGGGAGTTTTCATAAAGCAGAGTGCATTGCCCCACTCCCCCAGAGACCACAGTTTAATTGCTGTGGGGTGGGACCCAGGCATTTGAAGGTTTTTAAAGTCCCCAGGTGATTCTAATGTGCAGACAAGATTGAGAATCACTACTGTCAAGTAAGGAAATACCTACGTGCTTTGTCAAATCAGAGTAGTGGGGAAGAAATTACATAAGGTAGTTAATGTGTGAATGGTGATCACAGTATAAGAGAGCTTTGAGAAATAAAATAGCCAGGTCCTAATAAAGCAGGAAAAAGGGAATTTGGTTTTGCTTTGCTTCTTGTTTTTAACCTTTGAAAACACCTGTGCCAGCGTAGGGAATTGACACAGTGTAGGGGGCAGGACCGGACACAATGCAGGTTTTCTGATCCCATGCAGATCGGGTAAAGGAGGAGTCAGAGTCCTCAGTAGTTTTGCAGGTTTTTTATTTGGGGTTCACCAGGCATATGGCAGGCAGGGGTGCTGGCTGGGGGGCTGGGAGGCTGGCAGGCCTCCCAGCCCCCAGCAAGTCCTCACTCTATCTGGGCTCTCTAGCGTTCGTTCTGCTGCTTCTCGGCTTCTCTTTTGGTTCTGCTGCTGCTGGCTGGGGCTGCTGGCGTCCCCCCGTGACGCCGCCCTTAAAAGCACAGTCTTAGCTCAGCTGAATCCCATCTACCTATGCCCACATCCTATTCTAGGTGCCCGCCATCAGGCATGCAATCAGGACAAGGATCCTTCATCTATCCTGATGGTGGAAGGGCAGAAAAGCCTGACATTTTCTTTACCCTACAGTCCACCCCCTCAGGGTTTTCTGCCATACAGTCTATACATATATATACAATTTTCTAAGCAAACAGACAATGCAGCAATGGCCCACAAAAGCAAATACATCAAATAACAAAATACAACATAACAAAATACAACAGAACACAAATAAGTCCAGGCAGGGCACCAACCAAGTGCAAAAGACAATTATTGGTACCAGCAGATGAGCCACCAAATCTGCTGCCGAAGGCACTGCTCATACGAGGGAGGGGAAATCACACACGGCATCTGCTATAACACACCAGGAGCCGTCAGGCTTCCTGGCCTTCTCTGGCTGTAGTCTCGGCTACAAGGCACACACAGCATCCACCCCCAGGATGCACTAGCTCTGGGATTGGCAATTTTATTCTGTTGGGGGTAATCGCCAACCCTCAGGGTTTCTGTCTGCAGTCGCTCCAACACTCGGCCTTCATGGCCACCCATGCGACTCACAGACCCCTGCTCTCAAGCCAACCCACTGCACAAGCACATGGGTTGGGGATCCAAACTTTGCATTTGGCTTGGGCTCCACCCAAGCCACATTCCCCACCCGTCCCCCAAGGACAGGTTCCTCAGCTCCTCACCCTCACTCAAGAATGAGCAGGGCATCACCCACAGGTGATTTTACGAGATTCACAGGGCTTCAGCATACTCAGGCTGCTTAACAGCCGCTCAGGGCTTCTCAACTTATCATCAGCACCAGCTTTTGCCTTCTTAGTTGGCTTTTCTCCTCCACCTGGCTGCTGGGCATGCACAGGCTGCTTTTGGCCATCTAGGCCCACTGGCCACCCCCAGATTCCCATCTCTTGGGGTTTACAAACAAAACTGTTCCACCCCCAGGGTCCCAAAACATATCAACCTGCAAGGTCCTCCGCCTTCTGGCGGCATTGTCAGTCCAAGTTTATCAGTCCATGTCCATTGGCCTCTCCCTGCGTCAGCAGCGGCCTGCTGCCTCAGGGGTCATTGGCTGGTCCTTTCCGGTGTCATTGGCTGGTCCTTTCCGGTGTCATTGCCTGGTCCTCTCGGGCGTCTCCTCCCTGCGAGGTCTCGTCCCACAGCTCCAGACCGTATCCACCTTCTGTGCCGCCATGGTGCCTCCAGCGTCATCACAGGCAAACAGTCTGTTCTCCTTAGTCCCTCCAGGTCTTCGGAGGGCTCCAATACCCGTCTACATGGATCTTGCCGACTTACGCCAATTGTAGAGGCAGAACTGGGCACAGTGCAGGTTTTCTGATCCCATGCAGATCGGGTAAAGGAGGAGTCAGAGTCCTCAGTAGTTTTGCAGGTTTTTTATTTGGGGTTCACCAGGCATATGGCAGGCAGGGGTGCTGGCTGGGGGGCTGGGAGGCTGGCAGGCCTCCCAGCCCCCAGCAAGTCCTCACTCTATCTGGGCTCTCTAGCGTTCGTTCTGCTGCTTCTCGGCTTCTCTTTTGGTTCTGCTGCTGCTGGCTGGGGCTGCTGGCGTCCCCCCGTGACGCCGCCCTTAAAAGCACAGTCTTAGCTCAGCTGAATCCCATCTACCTATGCCCACATCCTATTCTAGGTGCCCGCCATCAGGCATGCAATCAGGACAAGGATCCTTCATCTATCCTGATGGTGGAAGGGCAGAAAAGCCTGACATTTTCTTTACCCTACACACAGATAGTAGGCAACTTAGAAATCTCTATTCCCCTTCTAGTAGCCAGAAGACCTATGAAGGCGTGCAGTCCAAGTTGCTGCTAGAGCGGGCATACAGTGCCAGTGATATAGCTACACTCGCTTCCCATGGGATTGCTGTGTCTTTTTTGATCTTCTAATTTTCATGTTGCCTCTCCATTTTCTGTAGGTATCTAAACAGCATATTCTCTGACTTTTATTCTAACTTCCAGACGTGACTACATACTAACTGGCCTTGGATGAGTTGTTTTGTTTGTTTGTTTTTAATCTTCTAGCATGGCTTACTTCATCTGTACCCAAGTTTGTGATGAAAATTGAGTTAAACTAAAGTGCTTAAGCACAGTTCTAGACAGATTTTAAGTATTCCCCAAATGAATAAGCCATGCTGCAGTTCTATATAGTATTGTTATTTTTTATTCATTCTTTCTTCCACCCAGATTTCCTTTAATACAAAAGCATGTCCATTGTTTTTTGCACATACATTTGATCTAATGAACAACAAAAGAAATAATATACCTATGTAAGTTAGTTGTATGGTAATCTGTACATAATTTATTTTACTGCATAATCTTTTACACTTACTCATATCTAATAGTTTGCTATTTTATAAAGAATTAAACTAATTCCCAAATCAAATTCTCAATCCCATACACACTCGTAAAACACTATTACACACTTGATGTTTGGAAGAAATTTTACACCAGCAGATGTAACTTATTTTATAGATTGTCTACTCATCTATAGAAAGATTTGACCAAGGGAATGGGGTGCTGGATATAGAATGATAGCTGGATGGGACTGTTATTTCTTGATGTGCGTCCTTGTTACATAATTACTTTGTGAGCTGCATTAGCTATATGAATGTAAAAAGACTTTTTCTGTACAGGGCATGTTGCTTGCTTGCCACTTTGGAAATACTTGTACATTTACATTTAAAAAACCACTTAAAAACGTTCACCTAGGGCCTCCCCGGTGGTGCAGGCGTTTGAGCACCACACTGTGAAGCTGTCCGCAGCCTCTGCAGCACGGGTTCTATCCTGGCCGGCCAGGGAGATTCCCACATAGTGCAGCAGACCTCTCCTGTCTCGCCCGCTGCTCCCCTCAGCAGTGTATTTCATCAGTCTGCCTGTTCTGTTCCCCGCTCTGTCTCTGGTGAATCCTCTCACCCTCCCACCCATTTGGCCTGCAAACCGGTTCTTGTATATATAAATAAATCTTTAAAAAAAAAACTTTCACTTAAGTGAAGATTTTTGGATCCACAAATAGATTCTCCATTGGTTTACAAGAGTATCTAATATTTTTCCCCTATGTGACCATGTGATCCCACGATTGCAGATCACATTAAATGATAAGTGGGTGGCTCCCTCTTCTAGGCATGTTGGCATCTAACCCTTTTCTGAGCTAACAAGCACCCACGTAAAACAGACAAACAGTGCACACTCCATTAGATCCTCACTCAGCAATAATTTTATTGTGCAAACTCCTGACAACTAATCCCCACATTTATTGATATTTGGTTTGAATCTTTTGGAGGAAAAGTGGGTAATTGCAAATGCCCCTGTTCCAATAGAGTCCTATCAATCAAATGAGTCTCTAAGAAAGTAACCTAGATGTTTTATGGAGAGGGTCCTATAAAAATATTGCACAAGAGGATGCTAAATATCATATGCAAAGCAAATAAAAGAATCCTCAGAATCTGTTCTTTGCCCAGACCACTGAATGACATCAAAAATGATTAACCCATGGAGATCTCAGTCCATTAACCATGATGCTATATTGACTGAGCATTTCAAGAGGAGCCCGGATAATATTGTCTATTTGTAGTTTATTTGTGTTTAAACAAAAGTGAAAACATCTATCACTGAGCAGTGCCATCAAGCTATTGAAAAATTATGAAATGAAAACTGATTTGTCACTTAGATAATTCTATAAAACATGACCCCCGCTATGCAAAAGCCGACAGGAAAGATGGATGGATTACCTAAACCTTGCCTATTCTCTCTCAGTGATATTCTTCTCAAGTAAGAAAACCGCAATGCGAAAGCACCATCTTGCATTTTCTTGGAATCATTGCCACCATTCTGCCTTTCCTTATCATCTGCGATATGCTCTTCCAATTAAAAGACTTTCCTTTCTACTCCTCTTGCATCTGATTGACTGGATCAGATTGGTTTAATTGTCTCTGCATCACACATCCACTCAGAACTCTGAAAGCTGGTTCAACTTTCCCAGACCCCCCCCCCCACACACACAGATAATACTTCCCTAGCATGTGTTTTGTCCCAGACTCCTCCTTTAGCCCCTGGGAATGAAACACATTTTTATTAAGTACTGCTTGCTCAATGTGCTCAGTAAGGGAATAACTGTAGCTGTTTCCTCCAAACTGGTGTGTTGAACGGGAGCCTATTCTGCTCCACTCTCGGCTGAATGCATTTATGAGTCTGGGCAAGATGAGCTTAGGACAACCTGTGATGTAATTTTGTCTAGTCTACCTTAGCACTTTACGGGTTACTAGTGCTAAATACATGGATAGCTAAATGATGAAGAATGAAGGTAGTACAGGAATAAATTACAAAGATGCATTGAGAAACATCATTGTTTAAAAGAGGATTGATTTCCTGTACCTGTCACCTTAATTTGCAGCACATTATTGCTTTTGATTTCTAATGAAACCTTCATATTTCACATAAGTAAACAATTTCTAATGTTATCCTCACCGAGAAGCTCAACCAGATCTCTATCCCAGCTCTCATGTGGTAAGGGCTTCAGACTGGGTGACTCCCTGCAGTAGTCACTAGAGGTCAGAGTAGAGCCAGGAACCAGGCGGGCAGACGGCCATTAGGCTCAAACCTGTGAGTTTGTGGGGACTGAGGCCCAGCAGTGCTGGATCCAATGCAGGAATGGGCTAAAGCTCATTTAGGAGCTGTACACAAATATCAACACAGGAAGAATGAGCAGAATAGGAAAGCAGGCAGGTCACAGAGTCAGTCATAGGACAGGGAGCCTGGAAGCCATCAGCTACTCAAGCCAATATCAGAAAAAGTTGCCCAGATTTTAGAGATAAAATTAGAACTTTGTGGGTGAAGAGGTGCAGACAGAAGCTATTACTCTACCATTATCTGTTCGGTCTCTAACCACTACAATTTATCTGCTGAATATCAACATTCCCTTAGACAAATACCCAAAACATTCATGCCCACCCTTTTATGCCCAGGAAGGTCCACTCTAATTGGAACAATGAATCAGAAAGAATGTATGATTCTGCCTTGTGACTCTATCCTAGTAAAACATCTATCCTCATTATACCTTAAATAGAGCAGAGTGTCCATAAACATTTGCTGATTTGAACTGAGTGAGAAGTGTATTCTGTTGCTATTGTTTTTTTTTTTGTTTTTTTTTTTTTAAGTGCATTCAGTGTGTCACTGTTTAGGAAACTGACTCTTGGAAATCTCATTTTGCCCAAAGTTTGTGCACATAAACTTGACCTCTACCGAGTTCTCGCCAGTTCTGCCCTTGCTCTTTTTCTTCTCCCAACTGAGAAAAATTGTTTCCAGCTGTGTGAAATCGATAGAGGCAGTTATTAATACATAAAATGTAAAGCACATCTGAGCCAAGAATTGGGTATTTTTTATAACCTTCAATAAAATAAAAGCTGTTGGGCATTTGAATCAAATTATTGTACCTGCCAGAAATAAAGCTGAGCTTTGTCTTAGCTCAAATTTTTCCCCTAGTAAATGCAGAGACTCTGAATGTCTACATGTAGCTCTCTTGCTTGAATGAGTTGATTCAAAATAAAATTTAATTTCCGAAAGCTCCAGTTACTATTTTAATTCATCAAAGATATATAGTCCTTTAAAACTTTCCTTTGTGCTTTCAATTTGTATTTTTGATACAAACTTATGAGATACACACACTTATGAGATACACACACTTTATGAGATACACACACTAACTTATGAGATACACACACTTTATGAGATACACACTAACTTATGAGATACACACACTTTATTGAAAAATCTCATCACAGCATTCATTTGTATTATTTACCCCAAATAATACAATATGCCTGTTGTATAGGACAGCATAGGAAACCAGATACAAATCAAGAACTGCACTTTCTGTCACTCATCTTGCTAGTTTTCCTTTGCCACAGAGAGAAATCCTTCCGTGAAAGTGGTTGTTACTCTGAGTTTGATCTCTTTCCTTTCTCAGGGGGCAATAGGGTTTGGGGTTGGTTTGAACAAAGGAACCATTTCTGAAGAAGCTGATGAATGTTATGTGTAAGATCAATATTGTGCTTTGTAACCTGCGTTTTTTCCTGACAATTCTTTGCCCTCTGTTAGATAATAACCAAATATTTGTAAGTCCTTATTGCTAGTTGGAAACATGGCAATTAAGATTGTTGTCAATTCCTTAGTTATTTGATTCAGAAAGTGCTTTCACTATAATTTACAGAACAGATACAATATATTGTCATTGATCGTGAATTCTATTGCATTTGCCAAAAACTACGGCAGCCACTTGTGTTCAGCACTGCAGAGGATATGAAAATAGAGCTGGTTGTGGTTTTATCTTTACCCAACTGACAACCTAATGAAGAACATTAAACAAGCATCCAAATAAAGCCAGTACAAGAAAATATTGTGCAAAATTCAATGACAGAAATACCCACAATTTAGCATAAATCAAGTGTTAAAAGAGTTAAAGAAGAAAAAAAAAAAATGCCAGCCTCGGAAGGGGTGAGGATAGACTTCATGAAGAATAGTCTCAAATGGGATGCTTGTCTCCAACTTATATGAGGTCAAAACCACAGAAGAAGGAGCAAGGACAGATTGAGAAGGCCCTCCAAGATTCCAGTACAAATTTCTGCCTTGAGTTCACATTGTCACTCTGGGTGACCAAGTGACTCATGTATTTCCCCCACGAAGATGCAGGCGCTGGATTGCTGACTGTAATGTGCAATCCGAGCAGCAGACAGGGCTTGAGTGTCTTGATCCTAAGTGGCCATTTATTAGCTCTGTCACCCATTTAGGCCTCAATGCCTCATTTCAAGATGAGATGGAACAATCAGAAGGCTTCAAAAATCTTTCTATTGTTCTGGAATTGTGTAAACACAAACCCAGCACCAGTTTCTACTGCATATTCTTACTAGAAATAAGGAAATGTTTTTTTCCTTCATTTTTTAAGGTTGTGAGTAGCACTGATTTTTACGCAAATAGTTGGTCATTAAGCACCCATTTAGGTGCCCTGAGTGTCGAGAAATATGCCAAGTCACTAACTGGTGCTGAGAAGGTTTCCAAGATGCTGTCTATTCCAAGGGATGTGTAAATACAAGGAAAACTAGGAATGCTGGGTAAATCATAAGCCATCAAAGCAGTGGTAGAGAAAATAGGTATTATTTACTCAGTAGACAAAAATTTAATTAGTCATTTTCCCAGACACTTGGAGACCATCGCGACTCAGATATGACTCCTTATCTACACAGAACTGAACTGCATAATCTCTTAAGCATGCACTGTGGGTTGTGATAAGCACTATGAGAAAATATAAGGGGTAATAAACCCGGTCTGATAGATTGAAGAATTTCTGAGGATGTGATGCTTGAACTGAGACCTAAATGATGAAGAGATTGAAACTAGGAAGAGACTATTCCTTTGGGTTCAATTGAGCATGTGCCCAGAAGTCTGGCCCAGAGGCAATGCCTGCCCAGGGCAGGCGAGACCAGGAGTAGCCATAGATTGGAGTTTGACTCTGTGTAAGATGGAAAGCTTCTGGAGGGTTTTGAGCCATGAAAAACAAGTTCACTTGTGTTTTGAAGACATCATTTTGACTGCTATGTGGCGAGTAGATCGTGGAGTCAAAGGTGGAAGCAGGGAGGCCATTTAGAAGACTATAGCATTAGTCCATGGAGAGATGATGGCTTCAACTCAGACTGGCAGGACTATGAACATTTAAGTGAAAGGAGAGTTTTTGATGTTTGAAAGGATGTCACAGGGTGAAGTTTCACAGATGAGGTAAGGCTCAAACCAGATGGTGAAAAAATGGAAAAACTTTGAGAGAGACGGTGATCCTTAGGCAGGGTGGGGGTAATCATCAGGACCCCAATTTTGGAGGAATATTGAAAGGCTTTAGATAGAGCCCTGGTTTCTCATATGGAGAGAGGAGAAAGCATGAGAATCAGATGAGAGGCTTTTGAATGTCAAGTTTAGAAAATGAGAGAATATTCCTTAGATCACACATAAGTCACTATTGTTAAATCAACAGGGAAGGTCAGGAGAAGCAATTGTAAAATGAGAGGCATTCTTGTTTATTTTGTAATGAATATCAAGAAATTTGCTGGAGGATCTGACATCAGAATGGGGAGAATTTATAGTATTTCATTTCCTTCATTCTCTCAGCTTGTCCTGGCTCCCAGAAGTAAGAAATTGGGAAGTTAATCAAGATTTCAACTGTTACCAAAGCATTCACATTACATCTCATTGTTATTTTTGCTAGCTGAATTCAGCTCCTAGGGCTCTTTACAACGCAAGTCTTTGCTTTCCTTTTAAATGGATGAGATCGGTTTCCTGCCCTAAAGAGAAATATTTTCATTCCAATAGATACTGTGAATCAGATCTAGAATTGGTTTTGTTCTAAGGTTTGCATAAGAAATTTAATACATTTGTCCATACCTGGCATATGAAATGTATTTCTTGTTTTCAGAATAATGTATTTAGCTTTACATCTTTGATCTATTTGAATTTCAAAAAAATGTTATAAACATAGTTATTGAAATTGGAAAAGGGGGCCTCCCTGGTGGCGCAGGGGTTAATGCAAACTATGAAGCTGTCCGCAGCCTCCGCAGCCTCTGCAGCCCGAGTTCAATTCGCCAGCCTGCCTGGGAGCAACCCACATGGCGCAGCAGACCTCTCCTGGCTCGCCCGCTGCTCCCCTTTCAGCAGAGCCTTTCAGTCGTCTGCCTGTTCTGCTCCCCACTCTGTCTCTGGGGAATCCTCTCCCTCCCCGCCACACACACCTCTGGCCTGTACCCCAGCTCTTGTATGCATGAAGAAATAAATCTGTAAAAAATAATAATAATAAAATAAAATTGGAAAAAGACCCCCCTACTTTCTTTGCCTACAATAGGGTTTATCTTCTACTCACAGCTGATTCAAGCAGGAAACTACTGCTTTTGGGCAACCACGTGACCCATTGTGTTCCAAACACCAATGCTTCTCTTTTCATCAAACAGTATAGAAAATCCAGTAAGTTAATAATAATATGTGTCCACATACACCATTGGCTCTACTTAAAAATATATCAATGTTAACCTCAGTAAAAATAAAAGTATATCATTAAGACCCCTTCTCACCACCCACCATTAGCAACTCAAGTCACAATTCCACAAATATATTATTGTTTTTTGTTTTGTTTTCTCAAAGATTTATTTATTTATGCATACAAGAACTGGGGTACAGGCTAGAGGTGTGGGGGGTGAAAAGATTCACCAGAGACAGAGTGGGGAACAGACCAGGCAGACTGACTGAAGTACACTGCTGAGGGAGCAGCAGGTGAGACAGGAGAGGTCTGCTGTGCCATGTGGGTAGTTCCCTGGCCCGGGATCAAATTCGTTCTGCAGAGGCTGCAGATATCTTCACAGTGCTGCGTCTTAACCCCTTGTGCCACCAGGGAGGCCCATACAAATGTATTATTGTTAACCTGAATGTCCTTCTAACTGATCTTGATATTTCACCTTTGCCCTCTGTAGTGGGGCAAATTCATTCACCCCCTAATTCATACTCACCCAGAACCTCAACATGTGGCCTTATTTGGAAAAAGGTCGTTGCAGAAGTAATTAAGGTAAGAATGGAGAGGAGACATATTGGATTGGAGTGGGTTCTAAATCTAATGAGAATGTCTTTTTAAGACATTGAGAAGGAGAGTGGAAGACAGAAACACAGAGAAGATGTGAAGATAGAGGTAGGTATTGAAGTGATGCATCTACAAACCAAGGAGCACCATGGATTACTAGCAATCACCACAGCTAGGAGAGAGGCCTGGAACAGCTGCGCCCTCAGTGTCTCCAGAAGGAGCCAGGCCTGCTGACACCTTGCTTTGGGACTTCTGAATGCTTGCTGTTGTTTTAAGTCCCACATTTTGTGGGAATGTAACAGATCTCTCCATAAAAGGGGGAGTTACCACGTTCCATGCCCCACTTAATGAGGGATGGAACTGAGTGGCCAGGTGAAAAGTATATAACACGAGGGCAGGTGAGCTCCAGAGAGACACACAGAAGGGGAGACACAGGAAGAAGGGCTCACTCATTTCTCAGCTTTGGATGTGCACCAGGGACTGGAGGATACGCGTGAATGGGAGACACACTAGGAAGAGACGAGGGTGAGAGACGAGGGGGGCTAACAATGGCAGCCTTTGTTTTGATTTGTGCTTCAATTTTACTTCTTTTGTCCCAGACTTTCCTGGCTCTTTTCACCTCCTTGCTATGGGTCCCACAGAAGACACCTTAGATTCATGGCAAGGTTTCGGACCTCAGTGACCCCGTGTGAGTCCAATCCTATTAGGCTGGACATTTACTCACAAGGAGATGAGTAACTTTATGTGTCTTATTGGGAAGCTATTATCCTCTCACTATGCTCACTAATTCTATTAAAATTTCCACTCTGAGTTCGCTTTGTCTTTGTGCACACGATGGCAAAACCCTTTTAGGCGTCCCAGGGTGCCCTCAGTCTGCTTGCTCACAGTAACTTGTTCTGGCTGCCCTAGGAAATGAATACACGCCCTGCAGCACAGCCTGCTTCCATCTGCTGTCTCCTGGCTCTGTCTGCATTAGCCACATTTTCCTCTGCACTGTACCTTAAGCAACCAAACCCTCTTCCTGTCTTGAGCCTTCACACTGGCTATTCCCTCTCGTGGGAATAGTCCTCCCTCAGAGCTGTGCTTGGCTTCCTAGTTACCTCCTTAATGTTTTGCTCAACATTTGATCTGGAGACCTTCCCTGCTGATCATCTTATTTAAAATTGTACATCCTTTTTCCTGACTTCCTGCCTACTCTTATCTTTTCTCCCTGTTTTGTTTTTATTTTGTAAAGATTTATTTATTTATACAAGACCCGGGGCACAGGCCAGATGCGCGGGAGGGTGAGAGGATTCACCAAGGAAAGAGCAGGGAACAGAACAGGCAGACTGACGAAATACACTGCTGAGGGGAGCAGTGGGCGCGACAGGAGAGGTCTGTTGCACCATGTGGGTTGCTTTCTGGCCAGCCGGGATAGAACTGGCGCTGCAGAGGCTGCAGACAGCTTCACAGCACTGCGCTCAACCCCCTGCGCCACCAGGGAGGCCCTTTTCTCCCTGTTTTATTTTTCATCCTAGCTTACTTATCACTCTTGGGAAGTCTTTTACTCCTTTATCAAATAGCTGCTTACTCTAGACTGGGCAGCATGGATGGGAATCTCTAGTGTTTCGGCTCACATGGCACCACTGACAGTGCGTGTCACAGCTAACAAGGTATAGGTGCTAAATTAAGGAGGTTGTTTTACCTCACATTTTAAAAATTCATTCATTCATTTATCATTAAATGTGTATCGGGTTTCTTAAGTGCAATGCTTTGTAAATATGATGATGTATAAAAGTTGGTTGTTGCCTTCAAGGGACTTGAAAGTTAAAAGGGTAATTATTATATCCAAAAAGAGTGTGTGCGGGTGATGGGGGGGATCAAACTATGCTTCACATTCTGTGTTTATCATTGTTTTTGGTATTTCAAGTATTTTAATAAATTCATATTTTTATAGATGAAGTGTTTTGTGAAGTCAAAATACAGACCAGTGCATGACAGGCTCCTTTCAAAACCACAAAGTGCTAGAGAACCGAGGAAAGGAGAGGACATTTCAGGTCATGGTGTTCAAGAAAGGCTTCCTGGGGGAGGTGGTATATGAGCAAAGTTTTGAGGATATGCAAAACTTTTGGTAGATGGACGTTATTACAATGTGCTCCAAGGATAGCAAAACAAGACGTCTGACATCTGATCTAACAGATGTGCATATATTCAGATTTCATGGGAAAGAATCTTAGAAAGATAATGATAGATGGCAATATTGTGGTATATACTACTTTCATTTGATTCCTCTAATTCTGCTGGATGCAGAAATAGGTAAGAGGAGTCTGTGATCCAAATATACTTGAAGAATGTTCCATGTCAGGCCTTTTCCCTCAGTCCCTATAGATCATTTGTTTCTTCTCCTTTGGTCACATTCATTTTAATCACTGAGGCCCCACACTCACTCCAGGACTCCAGCAAGTTGGACCAAAAAGAAACTAGCAAATTGGATGAATGAGAGGAATGAATTGAGCCTGTTTTTCATTCTCTGTTGCTGGAAGGGGAGAAAGTTCTTGTTCCCTGTGTATTTCTCATCTGTACATTCTTCTAGGGCCCACTGTTCCCTGTCCTGCAAGCAGTAGGTACTCATAAAGCAGTAGCAACTTGATTTTTATATAATTTGACTTGTTGACTGTTCCTCTCTCTTCCTCTTAGCTTTCCCTACATGTCACTTTCTGACCCCATGCACGATCTCCCCAACATCCCTGAAAATCACAGAGCACATGCCAGCCACCCTCTTAAAGTTCATCAAACTGAATTCAATTCTCATAGAATAAGTCCTACTTTAACTCTCCAATCTATATGAATAAATTTCAGATCTCTGTCTCAGACTAGACCTTTTCTTTCAATCCTACATCTTAAAAATGTAACATTGTGAAAGAGCCCTGGGTATGAAATCCAGACCTAGGAGGAATGTCTTGCCTATGCTTCCTGCTGAGTGTATCCAATTAGAGCAAGGCCTGATATTTCTGCAACTCACTTTTCTCACCAGCAAAATGGAAGTGATAATAGTCATATCCTTATCTCATTTGGAAAATGAGCCAAGGTGGGTGAGCACTGTGAGCTCCCCATGACACCGTGATGATGACAGAACATCTCCCATTGGAAATTTGCCTTCATGCCTGGGCACTAATCCCTCTGCAGATCCTAACTTCCTTTGTCTACTAATGATACGATTTGGATTTAAATTTGGTTACTATGCCTTTTATTCTTTCTTATTCTTTTTTTCTTTTTTTTTTAAAGATTTATTTATGCATACAAGAGCTGTGGTACAGGCCAGGGGTGAGGGAGGGTGAGAGGATTCACCAGAGACAGAGCGGGGAGCAGAACAGGCAGACGACTGAAAGGCTCTGCTGAGGGGAGCAGCGGCGAGACAGGAGAGGTCTGCTGCGCCATGTGGGAATCTCCCTGGCTGGCTGGGATCAAACCTGCACTGCAGAGGCTGCAGACAGCTTCACAGAGCAGCACTCAGCCCGCTGCGCCACCGGGGAGGCCCCTACTGTGCCTTTTCTTTGTTTTCCTTATTTAGTTGCTCTTTGGGCTTATTGATTCTTCCTTCAAATTCTCAAATTTGTCTACTCCAGGATAGAAGTTTCTCCCAAACTTCCACTTCAGTTATTTAACTGATGTCTGCTCTCTGAGGTATCTCACAACCCAGCCCAACTCAAACATCAACCAGATTTGTTTCCCAAACAAGATAACTTGTATCATCTGACTTTTTAAACAGAAATACTGCAGCTGTTCGCCATTTCCTTCTTTTATTCATGTCCAGTCATTTGTTCTTTGAATCAACTAACATCTTTTAAATTCGTTTTATGCCCAGACTGTACAAGATGCTGAGGATGAAAAAGAAAAGACCTAAAACTTCAGGAAGACTCTTGAGTTCTCATCAGAATAGAGATTTCAAAATTCTACATATATTCTGCCTTTCTGATCTTAATTTCCTCTCTCCTCTGGCACCACCAACCCCACTCCAGGAGTCTTAGATTCTTTACTCCTCCATGACTAACTCATTACATTCAACTTGACTTCACCAAGGTGTTCATGCTGCTCCCCAGCTCTGAATGTCATATTTGTTAAGCAAACATGTATCAGTTATCATTGTGCAAGGTTCTCTCCTTCCTACATAACCTTCACGGTCTAATCTAAAATGTACTTTGGGGGCCTCCCCAGTGGTACAGCGGTTGAGCGCTGGGTTGCGAAGCTGCCCACGGCCTCTGCGGCGCCGGTTCGATCCCCGGCTGTTCCCCGGCCACCGGAGGAGGGTCCCACATGGCGCGCAGACCTCTCCTGCCGCCCGCTGCTCCCCTTAGCAGTGTACTTCGGTCCTTCTGCCTGCTCTGCTCCCCGCTCTGGCTCTGGTGAATTCTCTCACCCTCCCGCGCTTCTGACTGTACCCAGTGCATGTATAAACAAACAAATAAAAATAAATAAATGAATAAAATACATGCCTCTTTAAAATAAAATAAAATGTACTTTGGGGCATCCTGGGTGGCGCCGCGGGTTGAGCACTGCACTGTGAAGCTGTCCACAGCCTCGGCAGTGGCGGTTCGATTCCTGGACAGCAGAGGAGAAACCCACATGGCGCTGCAGACCTCTCCTGTCTTGCCCGCTGCTCCCCTCAGCAGTGTATTTCATCAGTCTGCCTGTTCTGTTCCCTGCTCTGTCTCTGGTGAATCCTCTCACCCTCCCATGCATCTGACCTGTACCTGGGTTCTCGCATAAATAAATAAATTTTCAAAAATAAAATAAAACAAAATAAAATAAATAAAATGTACTTTGCCTCCATTAAGTTCAAGTCTAAAATCTTAAATCTGTACCTAATGGGGATACTGGACACTGAATTGCTTTATGGTTTTGTTTATTTGTATGAGGTCTAGAATCATCAGCTTATATCGCCTTCTCTTTCCGTTCTCCCCAAAACCACCCCCACCATACAACAAGCTGGCAGCAGGGAAACATTTTGTAGATATGGCTTAATAAAATGAAGTATTGAAGGGCGAGATATTAACCCACACCCCACCATTCATGTTGATTAGGTGGTAGTGGCACATATTTTAGAATTAATGTACAACAATCGCACCTCCAGAATGACCAGTTTTAGACTGCGATCAACCTGAGAATTCCTGGAATTCAGTTCCAGACTTTTGATAGCTGCGTGAAGTAACATCTGGCTTTACTCCACCTCACCATTTTATCATCTTCATGGCAGTTCCTCCAGGAATTATCAAATGCCTCAAATAATGGAAAGATACAAAGCAGAGCAAACATGGCTCTATACATACAGCTGGTAGTGACAGTTTAGCAGGCTGGGTAGCAGCAGGCAAGCAGAGGCAGAGAGCACCCAAAGAGCATTTAGGGGACCTGAATTCCTTTCCTGGCTTTGCCCTCAACTGCCCTATTATTTGGTCAGGTAATTTAATGTGTTGAGATCTGTTTTTTTTTTTTTTTCCATTTGTAAAATGAAGGCATTAGATTAAAAAGTGCTGAAATACCTCTTAGGTCTAAGTGTATGTTTCTATAATGCAATTTCTTTACATTTAGTTGTGTCTTACCTCCGCAGGCAAACCTAGGAAAAATGCCTGCAGACAGCCATAGCACATGTCGTATTACAAATCCATGACAAGGTGTATGTAGGTGGGTGGCTTATGTTTCATTCCCCTCTGGTAGTTTGTGTGCTGGTTCCCCAGAGATAATAAACACAGCCCATTCGTTTCGAAATGTCATTTCAGTTACTCATTGCGGAGTGAAGAAGCAATGACTGCCTAGGGAATTTTTAATGTGAATTGCGAAGCTAAATCATCGCAAATGCATGGTGATGTGACTTTCTCTAATGGATTCTTTAGAAGGTGGTTACTGGTTCATTTTTGGCTCATTCGTAACTGTACATCTGACAAGAATGTGGGTCTTCGGCCACAGCTAATGAGGAACAATTAAAGAGTATTCAATTCACTTAATTTGTCAATGAAAACAAAGTTGGACTCTAGAACTAAACTGAGAAAGGGAGCAAAATTTTAGCCCATTAGAAAGGTTTCTTTCCCACCATAGAAACCAAAGATTTTCTTTTCTTTATCCTGCATTTTTAACATATTGCCTCAAGGAAATGAAACACTGGAGGGCTTTCTCCATTTCCTCTCTAAATATTTGCTCCAATCCTCCCAGGTAGGTTTCACATGGGTGAAATGGGCCAATAACTTCACACCAACCTAGGTTTACCCAGGGCTTACACTCAGGTGTGGTAGTAGTATTGATTTTTCAGGAGTTGCCTGGCTGTTCTAACTAAACAGTGAGGGCTCAGAGTATAATTGTTTCCTGGTAGGATAATGACAATGAGGACATTTTATTGCTAAGGCTATTTACTCTTCTGGATTTTTCGAGAGAACCACCTGTAGAGAGTAGCTGATTAATGGCCTTTTCTTTCTTTAAAACAAGATGCAACTGAAAATAACATAGGTAGGAACTGTTCATGTCAAGTTGTTCACAAATACAATTAGGTACCACTTTTGAATTTTAGACCATGGTCCTGAATACTGCAAAATTATGGAATTTTATTTATTTATTTATTTATTTATTTATTTATTTATTTGTTTGTTTGTTTGTTTGTTTATTTATTTATTTATTTATTTTTACTATGTACTCAATTCACTCAATCCTTAACCAAGGTCACTCCTTAACCAAGTTACAACTTTTGACTCTTTTGCCAGAACTGAGTTACAACTCTTGACTCTTTTGCTTGCTCCCATAATTCTCCCAAGAGGATAATTCTCCCAAGAGCACAGAAATAACCACAGGTACCACCCTGCACATGGAGTGTTATTATTATTAGATGATTGAGCTTTACTTACTCTGTGGATACAGTAAACACTCGCCCATATGTAGCCAGATTTTGTGGTTTTAAATATTACAATTAAGTCTCCAATAACATGACATTTATTTCTGAATATAATATATATCAGGGGTCCGTCCAATTTCCTTTCATACTACTTAAATAGCCTATTGGGCCCAAACTACTAAGTAAACTACATTTCCTCCACTATGTTGAAGTAGAATTTTTATCATGTACTAATTTCTTATATGTTCTGGGATCTATTTCTGGATTCTTAGTTCTTTTTCATTGATCTATTTCTCCACCCCTGTATCAATTCTGTTTTGATAAAAGCCTTATAGTAGTTTCTACTATTTGGTAAGGCTTATCCCACCCTTAATATCCTTTTCAAAATTTTCTCCAGTACTTATTTTTATGACTCCATATAAATGTTAGCATCATTTGACCTAAATTGAAAATCTTTATTGAATTTCTAATTACAATTGCATTAAATTTATATGTAATTTGGGAATACAGTTACTGTAATTTTCCTCACTGAGGATCTGTCTAGTCCTTATTAAGCTGGAGGACCATCAGCAATGGCTGGACATAATCGACTATATTTTAAAGGTTCAGTGCAGCATTAGAATAAAGGATGGATTAGACTGTAGTAGACTGCAGTAAAACTGAATGAGGAAGACCGTGGTCAGTTACTGCCTCCCTCCAGAAAAGGCCGTATCTGGCTAAGATTGTGACAGTCATATTGGCAAAGAAGGAATGAAAAAGAGCTACTTGACAGGTAAAATCAACTTTGGTTCTTAATGGAATCAGTTCAGAAGTTGCAGGAGACATAGCAGTACATTGACACAGGGCGTTGCCTGGATTCTGACAGGATTCGCGTGTGTGCCATTCACAAAGTGAAGAGTAAAGTAAACTTTTCCAAGAATAGAGGAGTGATGAGCTGAATATGGAACATGTTTAATTTTGAAGTGCTAATAATAGATATGAATTTGGAAACGATGAAAGATCTGGGTTAGAAGTATCCTAGTGGCTGACTGCATAGTTGGGTGGTGCAGGGGTGGGGTGGGGTGGGGTTTGGAGGGGCGGGTGGGGAGGAGGAAGAGAGAGAGAGAGAGAGAGAGAGAGTGTTGGGGATGGGGAGGTAGAGGATGAGATTGCCCAAAACCCATTCAAAAGAAAATCAAAAGTTCATTAAGGAACTCTTTTATTCTCTCTTTAATTCTCTCTTTAAAATACATTTAACTTCATGCTTGGCAAAGTGACAAAGGATATTCTTACTTGTTAAGAAGCCAGAGTGAGAAGAAATCTTTGCTCAGTTTTCCCCAAATAAAATGAAGGACTAAAATATAAGCAACCTTGGACACTGCTGGCGATTATATATATATATATATATATATATATATATATATATATATATATATATATATATATATTTAATTTATGGTGTTGGAGAAGTCTAGTCACTAATTTAGGCAATTAGGAGAAAAAAATGAATCATGTCTATTACTTAATGGAATAAAGATGTTCACATTTGCACGTGTTCACTAACACACGTGCGAGCCCACACAAATACCACTGCTGTATTTTCAAGCTTCTCTTCAATTTCTTCATGTCATTTTTGCTTTTTGATGACCTGCCATGTTTATTTCTAATGATGAATTTCTTTAGGGAATGTGTGTCTTCACCTCCAGTGATAATATTATCAGTATAGTCACATAGAGGTCCTGGATGGGGACTACTTTGTTAAATGACATTTGGCAACTGGCTGGTGAGGTTTAGCCAATTGCCATGCCAGATATTTAGTAACATAATGTATCATGAGTTGGATGCCAATGGTTCTTGGACCATTTCCTCTCTGTGCTTGTGGGCTACGGACCCAGGGGGGGACTAACAAAGTGGCACACTTTATTCATCTGTGAATAACAGCATGTGCAAATGAAGCCTGGGAATTAAAGCTCTCCTTCCTCTGCTGGAGAAAAGTGAATGTTTTGGTGGCTCAACCTTAATTCTGCACTGGCCTCTAGGCTTATCCATATTGATTGTTCCACATTTCCTTGCAGCAATTTGAATCCAAATGTGAGATCTTTTGTTTTAATAGTTCTGTGCATCCAAACTTCCAATAGATTTCTAGAGTGAGAATAAGAGATGTTTTGCATTGAACTAATTACACTGAATTGAGACCATTAAAATCCTTACTCAAATCCAAGTTTCCTGTATTAATTATTGCAAAATAATTATATTTTATACTCAACTTATTACATTTTAATTGTATAATTCATGCTCCTTATTCATTCACTTATTCAAGAAGTTTTTATTAAGAAAATGACATCACCAGCACATGTCCCACTCTGTGCTTTATTGCATTTGCTTCTCACTTGCTTTCATTTTTTTCTTCATTTCTTCATATAACTTTCCCTTAGTTATCTGGAAGGAAAAAAATGCCTTTCCTTCATAATTTAATTCCATGTTCTTTTCATGCATTTTGGACTTGATTATTTACATGCAATTTCAAACTCAATGCATTTTCAGAACTTGAACAATGCATGAGCAATTATCATGCCTCTATTTCCTTCTTTAGCCTCACCAATCATTTTTGGTTCATTTGGCAAAGATTATCTCGTATTTTGTTCTGAATTTAATTGAATTGAGCCAACGCTTGTTTTGAAATTTCATTTTCTGAAACACAAAAGAAAATAAATGTTTTTATGAATCAAGTAAACAGTTAGAGGGATCAATATTTTCCTGTTTTTAAGGCCAAGATTTAATATAGCGATGTCCATCCTCTCCAAGGATGCTCTTGAATACACCTTCTAAATGTAGGCTCAGCTTTCCAGCACACTGCCTTGAGGAAGTGGTTGAGGAGGCAAAGGAGGTACTTGCACAAAAGGGGCAGTGACTTTGGCCTGATGCACCCCAAAAGTGGCTATAAAAAGGAAAGCATAGACAGTATTGCCATAGTGGTGAATCCAGTGCTGGTTTATGTAAATGCAGCCTAGTATTATGGCCCCAGTGCTATCACTGAGGTGTTGCTTAATATTCATTTCCATTTCCATTCGGGTCAAACGAACCTTATCTTCCAACTTTATCTTCAGGGCACTGTCTTAGGTGTTGTGAATTCACGTGAATAAGGAATAGTTCCTAACATGGGAACACTTACTCTAGCAGACACAGAATGCAGGATATATGCAGCTTTCTAAGGCCAGAAAGTGTCTATTAATTTAACTTTTGAATAGTGGGAAATTAATCTTCTATTTTTTGCTAACATATTGTCTTCAATAGTAGGTGCCAGAGGTAATCATTAAGAAACAACATGTGAGTGAATGGCTAAAAAACATATAATCTCGGGCCTCCCCGGTGGCGCAGCGGTTGAGCGCTGGGTTGCGAAGCTGCGCGCGGCCTCTGTGGCGCCGGTTCGATCCCCAGCTGCTCCCCGGACACCGGAGGAGGGTCCCGCATGGCGCGCAGACCTCTCCTGCCTCCCGCTGCTCCCCTCGGCAGTGTACTTCGGTCCTTCTGCCTGCTCTGCTCCCCGCTCTGGCTCTGGTGAATTCTCTCACCCTCCTGCGCTTCTGACTGTACCCAGTGCATGTATAAACAAAACAAACAAACAAACCAGCAAACAAATAAATAAAAAGCATGCCTCTATTAAAAAAAAAAAAACATATAATCTCTACCAATTTATACTCTCAAAGAGTAATCTCCTCCTGGGGCCTCCCTGGTGGCGCAGCGGGTTGAGCGCCCCACTGTGAAGCTGTCCACAGCCTCTGCAATGCAGGTTCTATTCCCAGATGGCCAGGGAGATTCCCACATGGCAGGGCAGACCTCTCCTGTCTCTCCTGTTGCTCCCCTCAGCAGTGTATTTCGGTCCTTCTGCCTGTTCTGCTCCCCGCTCTGTCTCTGGTGAATCCTC
>NW_023601322.1:17588067-17613349 GCF_014898055.3 Talpa occidentalis
ATTTTCTGTTACTGATGTCACAATTTACATGTTTTCATATGGTGTATCTATTAATAATTATTGTAGCCATTTATTTTTTTATATTTTCAGTGATTTAAGCACCACTATTACAGTTTCAGGTTATTTATTACATTACCTTTACCAGTAACTCTTACACTTTCATATGTTCTCATATTACTGATTAGTGTCCTTTCCTTTCCTTTAGCATTTGAGTACAAATGCTCACTCCCACCTCCACAGCCATGCACAAGCAACCCATGACCAGTTCCAGCTCTCACTACTAACTCCTACCACTGCACACCTCAGACCTCCAGTCCCAGTCCTGTTGCCACCTGCCTGGTCCCTAAATACCCAGGGACCACAGGACCCAGAACTGTTGAGGACAGCTGTCACAGCCATCATAGCTACCAGTTTTCACAAGAGCAGCAGCAATGGAATCCAAAACATGCTAAACAGCAAAAGTAAGCATATGAAAGCATAAATTTCACCAGTAAAGGTAAATACATAGTCAATTATACTCCAATGGTATACATGATGTACAAATTACCCATAACCCTAATATAAAAAGTAAAACAAAAGTATTAAGAATAACCACAAAAATGTCATATAAGACTCACACTATATAAAGAAATGAACTCTGATTTCAAGAACAGAAAATGTGAAGAGAGGTTCTGTAAGCAATTGAACTTCAGTTATTAAACTAAAATAGACAATCATAAGTACAAGAAGATGTATATGAGCCTCTTGGAAACCACAAAGAAAAGCTTTTAGTAAATACATAAACTTAGATAAAGAGAATTGAAGCAAAACATTACCCCCAAAAAAGCAAATAGCAAAAGAAACATCGAGAGCAGAGGAATAAAAGCAAAACAGACAGAAAATAATGAAGAAAGGACAACAGTAAGTCCTCCTATCACTAGGTACTTTAAATGTAAATGGGTTAAAACTCTCCAATCAAAATCAAAGTTAAAAAGGCATAAAGTGGCTGAATGTGTTTTTTTTTTTTAAAAATCCCAGTGATAAGTAGTCTGCAAGAGACTCACTTTAAATATAAAGACACATATAGGCTAAAAGTGGAGATGTGAGAACCAAAACTGTCACTAGAGACAAGTTCACGTGGCTGAACCTGGAGGACATTATGCTAAAGCAAAGCAAGTGAGACAGAAACAGACAAATACTGCAAGGTCTCACTGACACATTAGATCTGAAATAGACGCATAGAAGCATTAAGTAGAAGGGTGATTTCCAGAGCTAGAGGAGAGAGAAAGGGTATCAAAGAGTACAGTTATACATGGATGGAGCTGGAAGGGATCATGCTCAGCGAAATAAGCCAGAAAGAAAAAGAAAAATACTGGATGGTCTCACTCTTAGCAGGAATTTAGAAAACCTAAATAAGGGACCAGGAAAAAGAATAATTATAATAAAGTAAAAATCAAAATCAACAAGCAACTATAAACCAGAGACACACTACAGGGGGGAGGGTAGGAAGGATTAGGGTCAAAATAAGGGGGGTGCAATTGTATGGGGAATATAACCAAAATAAAAATGCATACATTGTGCAAAATGAAAAATGATGTAAGAATTATATAAAGTAAATTAAAAAAAGAGTACAGTTATAGAAGATGAAAAAGTTCTAGAGATCCAAGGTACAGTTTAGTGATGATAGTTAACAATACTGTGTGATTGAAATTTGCTAAGAAGATAGATCTTTAATTAAATCTTAATACATAGACATAATAATTATGCAGAGGTGAAGGAGATGTTAATTTGTTTGTAATGGTCTCATCATGTCACTATCTGTGTCTCTCTCTGTGTGTGTGTGTGTGTATGTGTGTGTGTCTCAAAACATCAAGTTGTACACCTTAAATTCATAGACGTGTCAGAACCTCAAAAAAGCTATCTTTTAAAAAACAATTGTTACAACTTAACAATAAAATGGCAATCCATTTTTTAAATGGACCAAGTATTTTAATTAGCTATTTCTCTAAAAAAGATATGCAAATGGATTTAAGCTCAACATCATAAGGCCTAAGGAAAATGCAAAACAAAACTAAGAGATACCACCTCACATGAACTCGGATAGTACAATAAAAAAAAGCAAGTAATAACAAGTCTTGGAAGGAATGTGGAAAAATGGCAGCCCTCTCACACTGCTAGAGGGATGTAAACTAGTGCAGCTACTTTAGAAAACAGTCCATTAATTCCTCAACATGTTAAAAAGCTTCACCCTAGGACCCAGAAGCTCCTCTTCTATGTATGTACCCAAGAGAAAGGAAAGCATATATAATCACAAAAAACACATACATGAATATTCATAACAGCATTATTCATGAGAGCCAAAAATAGAAAGAACCCAAACATCTATCAACTTAAGGAATAAACAAAATGTAGTATATCTGTAAAACAGAATTATCCAGAAAAATTAATGTACATGGATGAAGCTTACAAACATTATGTTAAGTTAAAGAGGCCAGTCCCAAAGGACCATGTTACATGACTCCATTTACATGAGAAGTCCAGAACAGGCACATCTATAAAGAAGATTAGTAGTTGCTTAGGGATAGGGGAAATTATTCCCCCTATGATTATTCATAAAAACAGGGTTTCTTTTTGCCATGAAGATATTTTCAATTGATTTGAGCATATCTAAAGCCATTGACTAAAATGGTAAATTGCATATTGTGTGAATTACATCCAATAAAGCTTTTATTTTAAAAAATTGAATTTAGGGCCTCCCTGGTGGCGCAGCGGTTGAGGGCTGGGTTGAGAAGCTGCCTGCAGCATCTGCAGCGCCGGTTCGATCCCCAGCTGCTCCCTGGCCCCAGGAGGAGGGTCCCACATGGCGCGCAGACCTCTCCTGCCGCCCGCTGCTCCCCTCAGCAGTGTACTTCATCGCTCTCTCTGTTCTGCTCTCTGCTCTGGCTCTGCTGAATTCTCTCACCCTCCCGCATCTCTGACTATACCCAGTGTTAGTATAAATAAATAAATAAATATCTTTAAAAAAAAAAAAGAATCACTTAATATAATGAATAAATAAAATTGAATTTAAATGCAATGTGCTTAATGCTGCAAAAGAAAGGACTCCTTATAGGAAAACTAGTGAGAGCTGAATAAAGGCTGTAGTTCAATGAATAGGAATGCAGTAATATTGGCTTTAACAAATATACCAATAATGGGTAACAATAAGAGAAACTGGGAAAGGAGTGTACAAGAACTCTCTGTACTACCTTTATAAACTTTGTATAAATCTAAAATTATTCCAAAATAAAGAGATTATTTTAAAAGTTAACCAAAACACACAAGGGGGTGGGGCAAGCAGAAAGGTGAGAAGGAGAGAGAGGTCCTCCCTGGTGGCCCAAGGGGTTAAGACGCAACCTATAAAGCTGTCTGCAGCACAAGTTCAATCCCCAGCCAGTCAGGAAGCAACCCACATGGTACAGATGACCTCTCCTGCCTCGCCCGCTGCTCCCCTCAGCAGTGTGTTTCAGTCAGTCTGCCTGTTCTGCTCCCCACTGTGTCTCTGGTAAATCCTCTCAATCACCCTCACCTCTGGCCTGTGCCCTGTTTTTGTATGCCTAAATAAATAAATCTTTAAAAAAAAAAAAAAGGGAGAGAAGCATAGTTCCACTATTATAACATTCAAATAACACTGGCAAATATAGGAAACGCTTCATATTGTTTGGGGGTGCAAGTGTGTAATAGGATATGAAAATACTCGTGGACATAATAAATACCAAATTCAGGATAATGTTTATCTCTAGGCAGGAAAGAGTAGAATAGAAAGTGGAAGGTATCATAATGCTTTTTAAATTAAAAGATCTAAAGCAACTACAACAAGATATTAATATATGCTAAGCCTGATGGTGTGTATCCAGGCAACTATTATATTTTTTACATGTCTTGATATGTACAAAATATTTTCTTTTAGACGGTATGAATCAGGTAGCACATATGTACACCTCCTGCCTCAAGTAGTAATGTTTGTGGAGTGGAAATGTGTTTTAAACGATTATACAGGATGTGAGTATGTAATACAGCACCTCGCTGCTAAGAATGGCTCTACATTCACAATGCACAGAGTTGTCCTAATAGGCTACTCTTTTTGTGCTGAGCAAGTTCACGGCTAAAATCATAGATGCTCTGACATTGGGCAAAGCATCTAAGCCCTCCACCTCTCAGGTTTCTCTATGGACAAAACAGAGATAATAATAGTGTCTCTCACGCTGTGTTGAGAGGATTAACGAAAGAATCCAAGTAGTGTTTCTGTTGCCCAGATATTTGGCAATGTCTGCCGTTATTTTGGGTTGCCACTAATTGGAGGAATGGATCCCTACAGTCTAGGAAGCCCAGACCATAGAGGCTGCACAACAGCCTATCATGTACAGAACAGCTTACCAGAACAAAGAATTATCCAGTCCCAAATATCAGGAGTGCTAAAGTGGGAAGACCCTAATGTAGGACATTTAACACCGTGCCTGGTATGTGCGCTGTGCTCAGTGCTGTTAGCTCTCGTGTTATCATTGCTGTTGGTACTGCCATGGAACATAAGCAGAAACCTGCACACAGCCAGGTACCTGGATGCACCTTCTTGGGGTGTTGAGCAGGTGTGTAATTGGCCCTGACACAGTCTCTGCTGCAGCTGAGCTGACTGGCTGTGCCATTAGAATAGGCAGTGTCACTTTCTCTGCTTTACTTACAGCTGAGAGTTGCTCTTCCCTCCTCCTCTGCTGTCATTTCTTATTTCCACTTTGTAGTTGCATTAATTATCCCTGGAAAGGGTTTTGGATGCCCATTTGTAGAAAGGACATTTGCTTTCAAAGATAAAGCTGCATCATTAGCAAGCCCCCACTGCACAGCCCTGGAAACAGCCTCCAAAGAGCCGCTCTCGGCAAGCAAGAGCTAGTGGCCCATAGTTAACCTGGTGCTGCCTTCAAAAGGAAAACATTTTAAAAGAATAGAAAAGCAAACAAAAAATAAGCAGTTGTCGGATAAGTTTTGAACCTGCTGGCAGAACCCAATATTGAAGCTGCTGACAAGTTCACAGGTCAATCAGCTAGCACACTGAATGGGGGATGGGGGAATGCACACCTACTCAATTTGTCCTGTTTCTGAGACAGGCTATTAAAAAAAAAAACAGCACTTATGAACAAAGTTATCACCTCCTCAAAAAAGAAGCATTTTGGACAATAAATAAAAACGAAGCATTTTGTAATCTTAAGAGGATAGAACATCTCTTGTTCTCTACCTTCTCTCACAAACACAACAAAGAGTAGCCCGCAGGGCTTGTATCTATGAATTTTGATCAGATAATTTTCCACTGAGCGAGAAATATTAACACATCCTGGGTTTTAAAGACAAGCCAAGACCATCAGCAACACCTCTAATTCTGCATCAAAGGGCTTTTCCAAAGAGAGCTCCGTGTCTTTCCTTTGTGTTTCTAGGGTTGGATGTTCACAGAGTGGCATGTGGATGTTCACAGAAAGAAGTCAACTCCCCCCTAATCACTAAAAGAAAAGACTTTCCTGAAAGTATTCTTATTCTCCACCCCTCCCCCGGTCCAGGAGAGCTGCCTGACATATCTAGAAAGAGGAGCGCAGAAATTCAACTCATGAATAGTAAAACAAAACAGGGTGGGGTGGGGGCATCTGAATGAAGGTGAGACCAATTTCAAGGTGGGAAACTTCTTTAATTGTAAGATCTACATGTGTGCTTTCCATCCTGCAGAAGAGAACCTGGCGATCACAATTGATTTCCCTTGGGATTCATAGTCCATGGTAACCACATAGAGCCAGAACACCAATGAGGGCTTGGGGACGGTTTCTGTTTCTGGGATGAGAGCAGAATAGACTCAATGCAGCATCATGATGCGGTTCCTGTTTTCTTCCCTTTTCCCCCCATCAATATTCTCAGGCCTTTGTCCTCTGCCCCAATGTGATTCCTCCTTTCTGGTTCACAGGAAGCCACTGTAACCACCTCAGCTAACTGACTCTGCCTCTCTCCAGCACCCAGTACCTTGCTCTTCATTTTGTTGGAATTTAATTACATTTGCCTTAGCAGCAGCTATTATACTGACCAGGATTAGTCTCTGATTCCTTCTCATCAGTAACACTTCCCACACATTTCCAGATCAGGAATTTTATCTTAACTTTTTCCCACTCATTCCCTCGAGCTCAGTGCTGGATAAAACACTTAATAAACATTTGATTTAAGCACAGCACTATGAAGCAATCCGCAGCCTCTGCAGCATGAGTTCGATCCCCCCGCCAGACAGGGAGCAACCCACATGGCGCAGCAGACCTCTCCTGTCTCACCCGCTGCTCCCCTCAGCAGTGTATTTCAGTCAGTCTGCCTGTTCTGTTCCCCGCTCTGTCTCTGGTGAATCCTGTCACCCCCACACCTCTGGCCTGTCAGCTCTTGTATGCATAAATAAATAAATATTTAAAATAAATAAATAAACATTTGATACATTGGATTGAATTAAATAAATCAGGGATCACATGGCTAGATTTGTCCATCATTCTTCTATACTTGGGACATGTGTGGGTATCCATGTGTACACATGTACTTTGTGGGGACAGAGGAGGAGATACACACAATTTTCCAAGTGGGGCTACAAACCCAGAAACTGTCAGATTTCCATACCAAGAATTTCCACACCATTAGGTCCCTCCTCCCATTGAGGAGACAATGATTGGTTATCAAAGGGAATCAAAGGGAGTGATGGGATCCATGAGAGGGGAGGAAGCAATTAAAGCAAGTCCTTGTCTCCAACCAGCTGGGCATTTTCATTGCCCATTTAATAGTCACAGCATCCCAAAAGGTCGCCACGTCTTAGCCCCAAACTTCTGAATATGTTAAAAGGGAATTAATGTTGCTTTTCAACTGAACTTGAAGTAAGATTATTCTGGGTTACCAAGCAGCCCCAAGATAACCACAAGGGCCCTTTAAAATGGCTGGGGTTGGGGCAGAAGAAGAGTCAGAATCAGAGAGAGATTTGAAACTGTTACCACTCTGGCTTTCAGGATGGAGGAAGGGCCAAGGACTGTGGGTGGCCTTTAGCAGCTAGAAAAGGTGAGGTAACAGCATACCCAGGAGAGCCTCCAGATGGACCACAGCCCTGCCTTGATTCCAGCCTAGTGAGACCCACCAGACTTGGACTCCAGAATGAATGTAAGGCACTACCTGGCATTGTTTCTACCACCTCATTAGAATAATTTGCAACAGCAGCAGCAGCAAATTATCTCCTCAAAATCTCCGTGTCCCCATATGAACTAACAGGAGACTGAACACTTGTAAGTCTCCAAAACCAGGGCCAGCGGGTCATCTGCATCACAATGACCAGGAGCACAGGACTCTGCAGCGTGGTCCTGAGCAGGATGGAGACACTTCCTCAGAATCGCTGGCAGGGAAGACCCCGGGATGCCCCTCACGAGCGTTAACACCCACTGAAATTCAGAAGACAGTAGCAGGGAGGCCAGGGCCTGGAAGACAGGAGGCTGCCCTAACCCTGGCCATGTCTCACCTCTCCAGGTTTCTGCTTCACAGCTGGAACTTGCTGATCCATGCCACATTTCCTGTCTCTTGCTGCTCTGTTTATTATGTAAAGTAGCCGCTCAAACCTCAGTTCAGCAAGAAGGTATTTTGGTGTTTCTTTAAGTGGCCTCTTCCTAAATACATTGCCAACTATAATTACAAACTTCACAAAAAGTACCACACCCCACGTGACCGAAATCACTAGTAATTAGGGAAATGCAAATCAAAACCACGACAAGATAGCATCGCGTACCATCTCGTTCACATCTCTGAAGATCCCCCTAAATCATACACTATGTGGTGAACTAACATTACCTCAATAAAAATACAATTTTTTTAAAGAATAAAAGAACAAATGTTAGCGAGGAGGTGTAGAAACTGGAACCCTGCATTCCCCTGGTGGGAAAGTAAAACGGTGCAGCCACTATGAACAGCAGTACAGCAGTGGCTCAAAACACTGAAAAATAGAATTCTCATGTGATCCAGCAATTCCACTCCTCTGTATTACCCAAATAATTAAAAGCAGGGTCTTAAGGAGGTTATCTGTGTTCCCATGTTCACAGCAGCATTCTCGGCAGCAGCCAAAAGGTGAAAGCACACCCGAGTGTCCATCAACAGATGTGTAGACTGACAAACTGGGGTGTTGGGGGCCAGTGGAACAACTTTCATCCTCCCAAAGGAGGGAAATTCTGACATATGCTACAGCAGATGAATCTTAAAGACACAACAAATTCTATAGGATTCCATTCCCAGGAAATACTTAGAACAGTCAAATTCATAGAAAGTAGAGTGGTGGTGGCTGGGGGTTTCAGGAGGGCAAAGGGGTGAGGGACACGGTTTAATGGAACACGGTTTCAGCTTTACAAGATGGAAAGAGATCAACAGATGGATGGTGGTGATAACAGCAAGAATGTGAACATAGCTAACCCACTGAGCTGGACACTTAAAAGCAGTGAAGATGATAAATTTTAGGTGTATTTTTCCACATTTAAAAAAAATGTTTTAAGGCCTCCCCGGTGGCACAGCGGTTGAGCGCTGGGTTGTGAAGCTGCCCGCGGCCTCTGCGGCGCCGGTTCAATCCCCGGCTGCTCCCCGGGCACCAGAGGAGGGTCCCACATGGCGCGCAGACCTCTCCTGCCGCCCGCTGCTCCCCTCAGCAGTGTACTTCGGTCCTTCTGCCTGCTCTGCTCCCCGCTCTGGCTCTGGTGAATTCTCTCACCCTCCCGCGCTTCTGACTGTACCCAGTGCTTGTATAAATAAATAAATTGATTAATTGATTAATTGATTAATTAATTAATTAGATAAAATCTAAACCAAAAAAAAATGTTTTAAAGGAATGAATAAGTGCTACTTGGCTACAGTCAACATGGGGAAGAGAAACATTAGGGTTGAGTTTTTTTCTCCCCCCAGAAGCAAAATGTGGCTGAACTGAAATCATTCACCAGGCTGCCCGTCACCATCTCCACCCACAGGCTGGGACAGGCTGTGTTTCCTGTCACTCCCTTCAGTTCATGAGCTGCCCTGGGCCTGTATCTTTCAGAAGCATTGGCCTGGATGGAAATACACACACAGACACACACACACACAGAGACACACACATACACACACACAGCAGCTTCTCAAACCCAGGCACTATCTTTATCAGTGAGCACGCAGGGGTAGTCACACTCCCTGCTTTCTCATTAACCTCTAAGCCCACCCAAGTTAAGAAGTAAATTTATTTGGACTCAAAGTAGACAATGATACGCCTGTTTAATTAGACATTTTATCTGTTACCTTCGTTAACTTTATCCTTGTGGGAAAGAGCCGTTAATTTAATCGCTATTTCCCAATCACAACCCAGCACAGATTTCAATCTCTATAGACACATAAACCCACAGGAGAAGAGAAAAAAATCTATAAATCTACAATGACCAATCCTCAGTGGGCTTGGGTAGCAGAGAAGGGATAGGATTCAACTAGATTAAGTAAGAGATCGATGGGGGCCGTCTGAGCTGATGCTGGCCGGCTAGATGGCCCTGAGACCTCGCTGGGATTTTGAATCTTTGCTCCATAGCTCTGCTTCTTGGCCTGGGAAGTCCACACCAGGGATGCTTTATTCCCAAGTGTTTTCTGAGCACCAGAGACAATGCACCAGAGCCTTTTAAACATCCTGGTCTCCCACAGCTGGAGGGACCTAGATGCTGGGGAAAATGATACTCAGAGCCCGTGAGCAGTTTGCCAAAAGACTGGACACATTGGCGACAGGCTCTCATCCTCAGCCAAATCTCTTCCTCCTCAACTCCCCACCTCACCACCCGCACATCACGTGTGCCCTCACAAGCACCCGGTAGGCTACAGCACTGGGCAAATCCATTAGGAACAAGAAGTCGGTATAGTCGTTCATCACCCACCTTCTTGGAGCTGATTCCCGCCGCTCAGTCTAGCCGCACAGCTCTGGGCCATTTCTAGTAGGGCCTCGATAAAAAGGCGGGATCACTTCAGAAGCCAGACTTCACAGAAGCAAGACCTTTCTCCTAAGAAAATAGAAGCGTAGAGGATTTGATCAGGGGAAGGAGAGTTGCCTGCATACGATGCTCTGTTTGGAGTTCTGGACTAACCTGTGAGGCCATGAGCGCGCTCCAGAACCTGTGTGACCCATCAGCACAGCCAAGAAATGGCCAGGGGCTGTGAACTTCCCCATAACTCGTGAGGCCTAATTCCCAGGCAGCAGGGCAGGTGCTGATGGGAAGCAGGAGGCTTCACAAGCTCGAGTCCCGCACTCTGCACCCATCAGCGCCAAGTAATTGCTTTTGTAGGCTTCAGGAGTCAATTTCTTAAGATGGTGAATAGTTTGAGAAACACACTATCCCAGGAATAGAAAAGAGGAGAGTGTGTATGAGACACAGAGAGTGGGGGCGGGGGAGGGAGAGATTAAGGTGGCCGTTAAGATTCTAAAAAGCACATGCTTATAGCTAACTCACTGGCCTGAACCAAATGCTGGTAATCAAAGGGAATGCCATTAATGGGTGTTAAGCTCACAGAGTTAATCAGAAATGTAGAACTTAAGGTCTGTATAATAGCCTTCACTCACCAAGAATTTCATGCTGCATTTTCAATTACCCCTTAGGCAATTAACTGTGCAGCTTAAATGAAATGTGTGGAATTCAGGAGAGATTAAACCTAACAGTCGGCTAGCAAAGCTCCAGCATTCAGAACTTTAATGAGGTGATAATGGGGAAGAAACTGCCCTAACCCTTGCTAAACCAGGCTGCACAAAGGCTGGAGTCTGCCGAGCATTGTCAATAGCATACAGTGATCACAGAGCAGCCAGGTGAAATGGATGCTTTAGAAAGCCAGGTGACATGGTCTTCTGGAAGCCCCTTCTTCTTGTCCCTTCCTCCTACTTCTGGCTTCCCCAGGCCCTCCTAGTGTTATAGGACAGGGAGAGGGGTAGCCCAAACCCCACAAACCTGCCTATTCTAAATGGGTTCTGCCATCCACTACATTAACCGAAAACATAGGAGACTTTAAGGGGAAGGAACTTTAATAAAACTAGGAAACAATACAGGTAAGGCAGAGTCTAGTTTCTAAATGAAGCACCCAAAGTTACCCGTCCCCTCGTGGGTAAAAGTCCATCCAAATGGAACTGGCCCAGAGCAAGGCCCCAAAGCCTGCCACAAGTCTAAAGCATCTTCCAGTGGGGACCCACAGAAAAGGGCCAGAAACAACCAGACAAGCCCGGAAGGAAAGGAGCAAAATCAACATCAAGATAAAAGCTGCCATTGTCACCTCCCCACGGGTCTCACCCACATCTGTGTCACCCAGTCCACGACCAAAAGGCAAGCGCAGTTTCTTCAGGTGTCTCTAGGCTCCATACGCCTCCTCCTGGTCTCCTGGCTCCATCCTGCTTCCTTCCTCAGTCTCTTCTGCAGCTTCTTCTCTCCCTGCTCAGCTCCACCCTCCCTTGGGTGGGGCAGGGAACCTCCCCCTTTCCTGGGGACCACCCTGTTGCACTAGGAATGTAATCCTCCACCAATCTTAATATTTGGTTTTCTAAGATTTGGAGGAGGGGGTCTTGGCTACTTGTGAGGAGATTGTGAACAATCTAGATTGTTAAGCATTTTTCTTCCCATTTTTTTTTCTAAATTAGCAAGCCAGTGTCTTTGATGAGACAACTAATTTTTTAAATTGGGTCACTTGTGATTATCTTTAAGCAAAATGAGCTTCATAAAATGGTAGCGTGCAAAACAGAGATGTAGATTCTCTTCCAAATCAGTCCATCAGACAAGCTGGATAACCTTGCAAAAGTCATCTGTTTTGTATTTCAATCCCACATTCATTTCCACAACAAATCTTTACTACACAACCATCATGGCAAAGAAGGTTGTGCTGAGTCTCAGTGAGCAGGCCTAAATATAAGGAACAGGGTCTCACAGATTCGACATCTCCATGTGAAATTCAGTATCTGCTAATTGCCCAAAGTCAAGCACAAATAAACCGCTGCAGGAAATCAGGAAGAAACCCCTTTGGCAAGAGATGAACCCAAGGACTTAGTGGCTGCTGCCACCCTTGAGTTGGACTTAGAAGGATAAGTGAGATTCAATGGGTAGAAAAGAGATTCAATGGGTGGAAGATCAGAGCAAAACCCAGAGTGCTTGGTATAATACAGAATGTGGGACCTCCCTGGTGGTGCAGGGGTTAAAGACTCAGCGCTATCAAGCTATCACCAGCCACTGCAGCATCACAAGTTCGATCCCAGGCAGGGAGCTGACCCACATGGCACAGGAGACCTCTCCTGTCTCACCTGCTGCTCCCCTTAGCAGTATATTTCAGTCAATTTGCCTGTTCTGCTCCCTACACTGTCTGTGGTGAATCCTCTCACCCACCCCACACCTCTGGCTTACACCCCAGATCTTGTATACATAAATAAATAAATCTAAAAAAAAAAAAAATTTGCTCAGAAAGTAGAGGTCCTGTGCAGCAGAGCTGGAAGAACAAAACCAAAAAGTGGGAGTTTTTCCAGACCAGGCTGGGGAAGGGAGACCCCAACCTCCATCAGTCCTGATGTTTCCAGTAGAACAACTCAAAGGAGAAAGAAAGCAGGAGACTGGTTTGCTGGCTGATGGATGAGGTCAGATATTAGCTAATATCAGGACATGAGCTAGCAGAGGGCAGTAGAAACAGAAAGTGGATGGAAGCAAGAAATACAACATAAGAAATTTCCTCCAATTCCAGAGTTTACCTTGGGGATAAGAAGATTATTAAATATGTCTGAGGTTTCCAGGAAAGTGTTGTAGATAATGATTGTAATGACACTGAGATTGAAGCAGGTTGAGAAGGAACACTTTTCCATCTTAGAATGTTTGAGACTGAGGTGCTGGCCAAGCCTTCAGGGGAAACCAAGAATTTAAACGAAGGACTATGGTTTGAGAGAAATCAGAGCCTCTAACGCCTCATAAGTAAATAAGTTTAGGCAAGATCAGTAAGTTCTCAACCTTAGGTGCACATTAGAATTTCCTGGAACTTTATGAAAGCACAGATGTCCAGGCCCCACACCCCAGATCAATGAAGCCAGAATCGGAGGGTGCGTGCATCCTGGTGGGCAGCCACGTGGGATAAGGTGCACATGAAACATCCAGCCCTTTGGTGATTCTGCTTTTTCACCTTCTGCTATATAGGGCAGTGGGGTGGAAGGGCATGTCCAGTGGCTTATTCAAATTGACAGAAATGCAGATCAGATTTATCTTTGGTCAAGAATCCTCAACCAAAACATTTTACAACTTATTCCAAGTGAAGGCTGCTTTCTATGTTCTCTGGCTCCTACTAGTAGTATTTTTGTTCCCTCTGAGCACACCCCCAAACCCACCCTCCCCAGGGGAAGAGCAAGACTGCAGAGGGAAAGAAGCCTGAGAAAGTCATTGGCTGACTTGTGGGGAGGGAGGTGGGGATGGGTTGACCAGAAACCTGGAATCTTTAAGCAGCTGCAAGTCAGAGCAGGTTGGTGTCTGTGCTGCCTGGACACAGACATCCCCCCACTATAGCCGTGCTAATGACCCCACACATATTCCTTGTGGCTTAGAAATCTTTCCCCATTATTTTCACATTGGATTCTACAACCACCCTGTGAGTTAAACTGAACTGGCATTAATGCTCATTTTACAGAAGGGGAAATAGGCCTGGAGATGAGAAATGGCCTTTGCCCAAGTACTCCAGTTGGCAAAGCCAGGATTGGAAAGGACATGGGCCTCAGACCAGGGATCTTCCCACCACATTCTGCAGCTTCCACAGAACAAGGAATCTAGGGAATCTAAAGGAGACCTGGGTGAGGATTCAGAGGTAAAGCCTTCTTAATTAAACACTCACTTTGTCACTATAAACCTTGTCCTCCACCGAATTTAGGACTAGGAATGGAGCAAGAATGGCTGGCTTTAATCTTTTCCCTGTACCTCTTCTGTTCTTCCCTCTATTCCATGGTGATGCTGCCTAGAAGCAATGAACTCAGTACATGCAGTCAGAGCAGGAAGACAGAGAAGCAGGGTACTCCATGTGTATCCTCCAAAGCTGGATAATCAAAACTATTAATCAGGATTGAGTCATGTAGAAAAGCTGCTGAAAAGCTGTCTGGAAATAGTGCTGATGTTCCAACTATATGACTCCTTCTGGCACATGGCAGGTACTTAACTATTTGCTTAGCAAGAGTTGAGGATTATACTCTGAGGCTTCCCACTACTTCAAAGTGAAAACACTACTTCACTTTGACAAAAAAAAAAAAAAAGAAAAAGAAAGAAAGCTTTACATTGTAGTTAGTCCATTTACACCAATTGGCCTGGTATAAGCCAATATATCCTCCCACAAATCAGAGAGAATCACATAGTTAAAGCCACGCTCTCAGGAATCAATGCCTTCCAAGGAACAGAATCCATGCAAGCCAGAGGAGTACGTGGAAAGACATCAAGAAATTCCCACACTGGAAACAGACCTCATTCCATATCTCAATAGCTATGTATGTGTTCCCATTTGCTATGTATGTTTCTCTGACCTCTTCATTTCTCTTCGAGGGATTCCTCTCCATTACATCCACAAGCCTATTTCTACTGGGCCTTTCAAGATGGCTTCACTCTATGTCTCCTGCTTCAAAGTCTCAAAAGATGGAATCTGATTGGGTGCTGACTAGACAATGGGTGGGCTGGGCTTTAGCCACATGCCCACAAGTCCAAATGGGGAAGGGAGGGGATAAGGTGCAAACAGGGCTCCCTGGATCCTGCCTCTTCTTCAGCCGAGACCATTGTAGGTAGAAACGGAGATACAAGGGGAGCGGGGGAAGTAGTTTCCAGAAAAGGAGACTGTGGGTAGCACAGGCATCCCCAAACATATCTAGTATGTTTTTTTTCTATGCATTTGTGCTAAGAAGTCATTTTAACTAAATTACCTGAAATGAAGAGCCAAGTTTGTGGGTCCCTGTATCTCCATGAACTTGCCCACTGCCTATCCGGACATCCTTAAGCTGCATATCCCAGTACAGAATAGGAGAGGAGCCGACTTGTAAAGCTATTATTTCAGATGAGCTGGACCTTGGGTATTGATTGCAGTGGGTGGCCTTAGCTTCCCGACAGCTTTTCTTTGAAACAGATCTCTTTATACTCACCATGTTAATTGATATAAATGACATCAATGTAGAGACTTGCTTTTCTGTCCAAAAACAGCTGTTTTTCTTAACCATGCAGCAGAAGTGAGAAGTGAGGCATCCAGAGACAGGCCCTTAACTCTTGTCCAGCAAATAACTGAGTATCAACCACGTGTCAGGCACAATGCCCAGCTAGGTCTGACATAGCTTCCCCCTCACATCTGCCCCTCCAAGGACAGAGTCATGTCTTCACTGAACAATGAGGGCCCTTTGGCTCAAAGGGTTGAAGTGATAAATCTAAGAGCAGGAATGAGAAAGCAAGGTCCCTGGATGCAAGGAATTTATACTTTAAAGAGAATAGTTGATGTAGTGGTCAGTGTGGTTCAAGTCTGACCGATTGAGGCTGTGTCACTTTGGGCAGCACTAACATCTTTGGACTTCAGTTTCCTCATATGTAATGTTGTGGTAATGCTAGTCTCTATTGCATAAGCTTGCTATGGAATAAATGCAAAGCATCTGGACAAGAGCCTGGCAAGCAGTGATGCTTAAAAATGCTACTGGTGGGTATCCTGACTAAGAATGTAGGTTAGAAAATGCACATTTAGGGGCCTCCCTGGTGGCGTAAGGGGTTAAGACACAACCTATGAAGCTCACTGCAGCCACTACAGCACATGTTCGATTCCCGGTCAGGGAGGTGACCCACATGGCACAGCAGACCTCTCCTGACTCAGCCGCTGCTCTCCTCAGCAGTGTATTTCGGTCGATCTGCCTGTTCTGTTCCCCGCTCTGTCTCTGTTGAATCCTCTCGTCCCCCAAAACTCTGGCCTGTACCCCAGTTCTTGTATGCATAAATAAATCTTTTTTAAAAAAAGAAAATGCACAATAAGTAATAGCAAGTATCATAAAAACTACATACTTAAGGGCTAGGTGGAGTGCCACATTCAAAGGAATAGGAGTGGGGGAGCAAAATGGAAAGACTTCACGGGAATTTTGAGACTTGACCTAAGTTAGGTCTTGAAGAATGTGGGAAATGCAGGTAGGTGGAGCAAAGAGACTGGGCAGTTCTCCCTGAAGTCACTGCGGTGAGTCAGAGCTGACCAGAACCAGGCTCCCTGGGAGGTCTCTCCGCGGGCGGGAGACTCTGGGAAGGAACAGGACATACAATGGATGGAGACCAGAAGGATCTTCAAAAGCGCAGGTGGGTAAACTTCCTGGGAACCACTGTGAGTTCTAGAAGAGAAGCTAGGCTTGGTGGAGGAGATGTTCCAGAGAAAAGCAGAGTGCAGGATCTGTCAGGAAGAAAGCAGCACTTCCCTGAGTCTGGCAAGGTTGCATGCGTCATACAGACAAGAGACTGCAAAACCCCAGAACCCAAAGGCAGCGCCTCCCCCTTTCACACCGATGTCAGTTTTGCCCTGGGCCTGAGTTTTATTATCTGTCAAATGTGCAGGTGGGGACAGAACAGTAGAATAGCAAAGTCTGGGAAGTTAGGAGAACTGGTCTACTCCACCCTCCCTCTTTCTCTCATCACTGCTGCCCCAGTCTCAGACGCCACCTGGGCAAAAGTCAAAAGCACACCTCAAGTTTGTAAAATAGTCCAAAACCTAGAAAGAGAAAACAACATTTCTCTCCTCAATGTCTGCGTCCCTTCTGTAAACTCCAGGTATTTGTCAGAAGTTCTGGCTTCTCCACTTAGCAATCTGAGCATGTAAACAAGTCCAGACTCCCAGCCACCATGTCCACCGCGTAGTGGGATAATAATTCCCAGCCACTACTCACCAGAGCACTGGGAGAAGGACGTCAAACCAAGAACTCCAGGAACAATTAAGCGCCCACAGTATTGTGGATCCACGCGAGCTGGGCGTCAGGTTGGGCCGAGAAGTTGCAAGGTGTAGATTTGCCATAAGCAGAAGGCAAAATAATCAGTGGACACTTGGGTTGCAACTGATACAGTGCTCCTGCTTTTGTGTTATGTAACTCTTAGATGGGAGTGGAGGTGATCATGAAATGCTGAGTGATATACCTAGTCATGACTACATACATCACTTTGACAACAAATACGTTAGGGAAACTTACAGCAAGTGTGAAATAAGAGTGTGAAGCCTGACTGCACACTGCATTAGAAAGTGAGAGCATGTCAGTTTGCAACTTTCTCCACGAGTGCAGGGATCCCTCACACTTGCCAAAACCAAAAGTTTACCAAGTGGTGGCAAATACAAAAGGAGCAGCTAGTCACTTGCCACAGTCTTCAAGAGCCTTAACTATCAATTCTCCAGCGAATGTAGATACAACAGCTCGTTCGCTAATGCCTTCAACAACTTTATCATACAACTTCCAAGTTGGAAGCAAAAAGAATCAAACTCCTCCTGGCTTCCCAAAGAGAAATGGTTATGTGATTACTGATGAGTATAAGTTTCTTGAAAATGTAGAGAATTTTGTTGTTGTTGCTCTGTGGTAAGGGAGAATGAATTTTTCATGTTTCATTATGTCCTTTTTAATTAGCGTGCCTCTTTATTTTTCATGATTTTTATCTTTTTTATAGCAAGATTGCCTTTTGGCCAATTTGTTAGATGGCAAAAGTGTTTGCAGTGAAAATCCTGGTGGCAAAGCACTTTCTGTGAAGCCACCTAGGACAAAGTTGCAGTTAGATGTCCTGGGTTGAGACTTCTTTATACATGCAACTGTGTGACCTTGAATAAGGCAGGAGATGCCTTTGTTTTCTCACCTGTAAAATGGAGAAAATACCTACATTGGAAGGCTAGTTGTCAATTCAAGGGGAGAAACACACTTAAGACAGTTTCTAACTGAGTATGGAGTCTGAATGTAAAACTGCAGTGGTGTTCATTCTTTAAAAACTCAAGTCGGTAAAAAACTTCTGAACAGTGAAAGTCAGTGACCAAAATGAAGACACCCTTCTGAATGGGAGAAAATATTTTCATACCATCTATTTGACAACTGAAGATCTATAAAGAGCTCACACAACTCTAAAAAAATAAAACAACCCAATAAAAAAATGGGCAGAAGAGTTAAATAGGCACTTCTCCAAAAAAGACATGCAGATGGCCAACAGATGTATGAAAAAAATATTCATCATCACTTATCGTAAGGGAAATGCAGATCCAAACCACAATGAGATACCCCCTCACACAGGAGAGAATGGTCCATTTTAAAAAGACAAAAACAATGAATGCTAGTGAGGGTGTGGAGGAAAAGAATCCTCTTACACTGTTGGTGCATGTAGATTGCTCCAGCCCATGTGAAAAGCTAGGTAAATCTTCCTTGGAACACTAAAAAGGGATCTGCCATACAACCCAATAATTTCACTCCTAAGAATCTACTCAAAAAATCACAAGCACTAATTTGGAAGGAAGTCTGCATGCCTATGTTTATTGCAGCACTATTTACAATACCAAGACATGGACACAACTTAAATGCCCCAAAACAAATGAATGGATCACAAAGATGAGGTGTATATACACAATGGAATACTACTCGGCAATGAAAAAGATAAGCTCATGCCATTTGCAGAACATGACTGGAGCCAGAATGGCTATGCTAAGCAAAGTAAGTCAGAAGGAGAAAGATAAATACCAGATGGTTTCACTTATATGTGGAATATAGAGAAGCCAAATAAAAGGTCAGATGAGGCCAAACCTTGAAGCTGGCCATAGATCTGAGACATGCAGAGGCTGGAGAAAGAGAAAGGGGGGTGAGGAGCGGGGGGAGAGAGCAATGCTCTGCTACTAAGGTGTCAGAAGGGGGGTGTGGTGGATGGGAGAAAGGGGGGGTCTCATGGAGGATTACTGGGGTTTTGGTGGTGGGTGTGGTGAAATAACATACAATTGTAGAGGTGTAAACCTATACCCCAAAGGCATATAATGTGGTGTAAATCAACATTACCTCAATAAATATAACAAAAAATAAAATAAAATTCAGGTTGGAAAAATCTGAATTGGGATTCAGGGAAAATCTTGGAATGCAATTGTAACGTTCCTTCTTCAAAAGTTCAAATAGGGGCCTCCCCGGTGGCGCAGCGGTTGAGCGCTGGGTTGCGAAGCTGCCTACGGCCTCTGAGACACCGGTTCAATCCCCGGCTGCTCCCCGGCCACCGGAGGAGGGTCCCGCATGGCGCGCAGACCTCTCCTGCCGCCCGCTGCTCCCTCAGCAGTGTACTTCGGTCCTTCTGCCTGCTCTGCTCCCCACTCTGGCTCTGGTGAATTCTCTCACCCTCCCGGCTTCTGACTGTACCCAGTGCATGTATAAACAAAACAAACAAACAAATAAATAAATAAATAAATAACATGCCTCTATAAAAAAAAAAAAAAAAAAGTTCAAATAGGAAAATTATATCTGATTTGGGATACAGAGGATATCAGAATGTGGATAAAATTGAATCTTGATTTCTCAGGCTCAGGGCTTGGCCACAGCTTTCCTTCCAGCTCGTGTGTAACAGAAGCGTCTCAGGCAGCTGAGGGAGAGCAGACAGTCATTGAGAAGAGTCGGGCAGGGGAATTGTTCTCAGCCTGGCAGCTGAAGGACATGGCAGCCCAAGCCTGCACCCCAAGTGAAGCTGCACCTGCTTGCACATCTGCACACAAGCCTACTCACACCCTTCTTGGGTTCTGGCCAACAGACAGAAGGAATGCTGTCAGGCCATCCTGAGGGACATGTAATTGTAGGTTTCACTCCTAGAAAGTTCTTTATACCATAGAAACACCATATACACAGTGGAGGGCTGTGCGTGCCTTTGTGGTGGGTGTGGTGTGGCAATACACATCTGAAGAGGTGTGAGCCTGTACCTCTAAATTGTTGTAAATCAATGTTAGCTCAGTTAAAAAAATAAATAATTAAAAATATAAAGAAAATAGCATATACACTATATGCAACTACTGGTAAATGCTTTTTTAGATATTGCTATGTACATTAGTAGTATTAATGCATCAATATTAATTAATGCCAACATGAAATCCAAATACTTACTATTAAAGTAATTGCTTAATATTAAAATAAATCTAAATACTTAAAATTAAAGACATTAAAGAACTTTAAAATTAAAGTTCTGAGAAATGCATTTTTAGATTATTAAAGTACTTTAATTTCCTTGCCCATTTCATGCCCACTAACACCACTATAAGTCTGGAAACCACAGCTGCTGGGAAAGGAATCTTTGGAAGACTTCCGTGATCCCCTTTCAGGCTGCTAAATACTGTCTCTAACCTCTGGATGGTTCTAGATCTTTGAAATACCTCTGAACATTTACTCACTTATCTCAATTATTTGCTTGGTTCATACAGGGGTACTTAAACACCTGCGTCTCCATTATCTCACCTGTAAAATGGGGATAGTATACAGAAACTATTTCATGGGATTATTGTAGGGTTAACATGTTATTACTTATAAATGTTTAGAACAGTAATAACAATAAATGCTTAGTGTTAGCCATTATCATTATTACTACATTTATGGTAGTAAATTCTTCAGTCTCTTTTTACATCTGCATGTGCTTTTCTCAACTACTTCAAGGCAGCAAGATCTGTTCCCTAAGTAAACAAGCCATCCTTCCTTTGCTGCTGTGAAAAACATCTTTCTTTGATGCCTTATCAATCTACTCTAAAGCATTTTATTTTATTTTATTTATTATTTGTAGAGTCAAGATCTTATTTTGTCCATGCTCAATCTTTTTCAGTGGCATAGGAAGACAGCAAAAATTTCCTAAAATGCAGTAGATTTTCAAGTGTATTTTCCCTTGTCTAAAACTTTTATTAACTAGGTGCACTTGACAGTATTGAGGTCATTTGTTATGGTGCTATTTCAATTAGACTAGGTTTAAGCCCTGGGACATATTGCCTATAACTTTTTACAAAGCACTTCTTTTATTGCACATTCAGAGAATTTTATATATATGTCTTGTGAGTGTGTCCTTAAACTTCCAATCTTATTTTGTCTCTTGGAGATTGTTTAACACAGCTTGTCTAGGAAGGGGACAGGACGTCTAGGATCTAAAATTTATTTGGGACCATGGGAATGACAGTAGGGAAGGGAGCTGTTTGCATACAACAGATTTCCATACACTTTTTGCTGCTAGTTCTATGTAATATTTATTAACATTTTGACAAACATTTATTTTTGCAAGCCTAAAACAGATTTTTTGAAATTTTAAAGAAATTTGGCCAAAAGACAGTACGAAAACACTGGCACTTGAATGTAGAATGTCACTGTATGCATGTAATTCTATATTTCAGGGTAGTATATGAGTATTTAATGTTGAGTCATATTAAACTCTTATCAAATTAAGCAGACCTGGCACTGGCAGAGTAGTCATAACTTTCTGATGTTTATAAAAACAAAATTGGTGACTTGAAATTAAATCATGCCAAGGTTTTGATTATCTTAAGATATTAACAAAACACTTCAAAACACTGATACGAAGTGTCCAGATTCTCAGATGTTTGTTACATGAATTTTGTTTAGCTGTATTTTTTTTTCAGTGAATGTCTAGCACATTGCAACCCTCAAACACATGGTTGTCTTAGTTGTATTGGCATAATCAGTAACTTGTACATTCAGCGATAGCATTTGAGCAAGTTGTATCAGCAAACAATATTTTCAGCTAATAAATAAGTTCTCAAAATCACATAAGAATAGATTTAAACTTGCTAAATGTAAAGATTGAACCTCAAGCTTTAGTCAATGCTTATTGTATTAGTCTAGATGCCAGCACTGCCATGTGTTGTGCATATTCTGATTTAATTAAAATAAAAGGTTGAACTGCACAGCATCAATTGTTGTCAATTGTGGTTCACTGGAGGTGAAAATAAAGTTGTGCTCTTGCTTGAAAAAAAATTTTTTCTGACTTCCACCATCACAGACCTGCTAGGTTCTTTTGTACCTTTGTGCCCTTGGCTCCTGGCAGTAGCTCCACATAGCTCCTTTCTCCCTCACCTTGGACCTTTTTCATATTCACCCATCAACCTGAGTTTTGACAGATCAGTTTGCTTTTCCCTCCAACCTGTGGGAATGGGATTGGACTCTTCCGGAAGTCAGAGAATCCGCATCAGCCAGCATGCAAGTCCAGGCTATTGCCCATCAGTTCTGTTTGTTTCTGACTTTTGTGGCCTTGGTTTCAGCATGCTGTGGGCACAGTGAGCTGCTTCCCTGAATGGAGTACAAGGACCCCAGCACCACCAGCCTTGGGGCTTCCAAGAAAACAAAGTAAAACCAGATGTAGAGCAGGTGGCCCAGCTCCCCATGCTGGAACTTGTCATGATGAGCCATCAGGGAAAAGAGTTCATCCCTGGAGACCTGACCCACAGGGACCACAAGCTGTAGGACAAAGTGGAAAGGGTGCCAGGGAAGAAAGGCAACCACCACCCACAGGCAGGCCCTGAAGGACCCCATGCATATCATGAAGTTGTCCAGGAGGTATCAGCTCTCTCCCCGGAGTATTTCCAGAATTGGGACAAGAAAGCGTGGACTCCAAGAAGGTCCTCAGTCAACATGTGGATGAACCCGCACACCACAAATCACGATGGGACAGTCGCTGCCAAGTACCCAGTGGGATGACTACAGCACAACCTGACAGCAGCCACATGGTCATAACTAAGACCCCAGAGGTGACGAAGAGGCCAGTCAGGAGATGCCAGGTGGAATAGTCATTAGCACAAAGTTGTCCAGCTTCAAGGGCTGAGGCCAATATGGGTTCCGGGGGCTAGAGTGGGTGGCCATGTCTTGTGAGCTGGTGGCCACCAGCATATTCGCAGCCATCTCTCTCACTGGTCTTTCTAGGCTGGCAAGTAGTCTATCTCCTAGGCATTTTTTTTTTTACTTATTTATACATACAAGAACTGAGGTGCAGGGGGTGAGAGGATTCACGAGAGACAGAGTAGGGAACAGAACAGGCAGACTGACTGAAATACACTGCTGAGGGGAGCAGCGGATGAGACAGGAGAAGTCTGCTGCACCATGTGGATCAGCTCCCTGGCATGGATCAAACTCCTGCCATAGCGCCTTGTGATAGCTTGAAAGTGCTGAGACTTTAGCCCCTGCACCACCAGGGAGGCCCCCTTCTAAGCATTTTAAAGGGAATTTATCTCTCTACCAAAATTGTTGCTTAGTAAAAAGGCACAGCTCACTGCATTTTTATTGCCAGTAGTTGCATCAAAATCAGAGGACACCTTCTTGTGATGAGACCTATCAGACAATCAGAAGGTGGGGCCACTGAGGAGATAGGAGATCCTGACTGAGTGCAGGCAGGTCAGGAGAGGCGCCAGGTGCTTTGGGGAGGACTTCAGAAGGTATCCTGCCTAGGGAGCCTTGGAGGATTTTAATGAGCATTCAATTTTGTGTATCAGAAAAATGACTCTGTCTGCTGTGGAGAATGGATTTGACAGGACAAGACACAGGACAGGAAGACCAGCCACAAAGACAATGAATCATTTTTGATAAAGATGAAGGACCTGGAGCAGGTTAATTGTATTGAAATGAAAGGAAAGGAGACAGAATTCAGAATTGCAAGAGGCAAAATGGCAAAATTGCAAGAGGCAAAATGTGGGAAGAGGCTTACCTACTCACAGAAAGGGCCAGTAATCACTGGGATGGCCTGGCCCACCTAGCAGGACACAGATTTCTCCCCACATCTCACCTTGGCACTTGCACGCTTTATTTCCAGTGGATGGCCCATTGCCAAAGGGTCAGAGCTTATGCTTTAATGCTTAAATCCCAGACCCTGGTCCTGTAAACAACTAATGTTTACAGGCTGAAGAGCGGGAGGGAAGGGATGCCTCCTGCCTACCCCCGCAGAAGTCTAGGGAGCACCAGCTATGCTACTTCTCACATTGCAGGCTGAGGAACCCCTTTTTGAAGCACTGTTCCCAATCAGTGAAACAGACCAGTGCTTCTCACACCTCCATGGTGTCCAAATCATCTGCCTTGGTGAAATGAAGATTCTAACTCAGCAGACTAGGGTGGCACTGAAATTCTGCTAACAGTGCCTTAGATACACATGAGTCTAAGAACAGTCATGTGTCACTAAACAAAGCAGATACAGTCTAGGAATTCTGAGAAATCCACCGTTAGGTGATGTGATTTCATCATTATGAGACTGTCACAGAGCTGGCCATAAATTTATCATCACAGTTGGGCCAGGCTTTTCTTTCAACATCACCTACAAATATTTCAATATGATCATAAGACCATCATGGTGTGAGGGGGTGGGGGGGTTGACGATCCACTTCTGCATCCGATCTTCAATCTGTTATCTCTGGCATAGGCTCTTCTCGAATTTGTGTTAGTCTCATTGATTTCAATGAAGCAGATCCATTAACAGTTTCCATCACTTTGTTCTTGTTTGTCAAGATCAAATGATCATAGTGCAAGGGGCAGGCCTGGCAGGCGAGCAATAATCATCACTGATTTTCTACCTTTCTAGTCCTTGGTCACTTTTTACGTTGTTGCTAAGTCAATCATTTGATGTGACCTGCCCATCAAGGAGATTTTGCATGCTTAGGGATCATGATGAACAAGACAACACAACATTAAACCAAGCACGAAGAGAAATGATGCTATCAAGAGTCTCGGTAAACAGGAGGTGTGTGAGGCTGCTGCCAGGTAAGCACTAACAAGGCTATCTTGTCACTAGGCAGTAAGTGTCCGGGAACCACATTGTATATGCAGTCCGTCAATGACCAAACATTCTTACAAGGTACATAGCTGTACCAAAGACACAGACCTGGGACCGGTGGGCAGAGAGCAGCAGCTGGTGCAGCCTTCAAACTCGCCCCACAGTGGTTAGCTCTGTTCTTCTGGCTCACTTTCCTTAAGAATTTAAAGGTCAGACTATGAGCAAATGGGAATAGGAAGAGTTGGTATCCTAGCTTGGAACTGTGAAAGGTGAAATCAGATCCCCATGTCTTGGGGAGATGTGGAGTGAGAAATCAAGGGATTCAGTTGGCTGCAGGGCAGCAGCAAAGATTTGCCTGCACAAAACAGGTGTGAAGTTTCTGCCTGAGGTGGGACTCCGGGTTCAGAAGGGAAGGTGTGGGGCAGGTAAGCCACCTGCCACTCCCAGGTTCTGCCTTTGCTAACAGATTTCTTTACTCTGCTCTCTGAATTCCTCTCTATCTGCCTGAGAACAGGATGAGTACA
>NW_023601322.1:17613449-17650636 GCF_014898055.3 Talpa occidentalis
TGAAAATGTATGCCCTAAATAAATTTTAATTTCATTTTGTCATCTACCATTTAGATCATTCCATTCTACCATATTTACTCAAATTAGACAAATACAAGATTTAACTGAGCTTGAAAAGCAAAGTAAATATTGTCTTAAGTAGTCAGTGGACATTATACATCCAAACATTCCATTATCCCAGTGAAATTTGGTTTTCATTTCCTGAGTTTATATCACTCCCTTTATTTTCTCAACTTATGCTTTTTAATTACTTGAAACATCTCCTACTTCACCTATTAATTAGACTAAATCTTTTGAGACTATACTTATCTTCCTCTTAATGATATCATGTGCCGCTTGCTCATAAAACATTCTTATCTCATCTATTTTTAAGGCATAAAATTCCAAAGGTCTACTTTTATGTCTTTTACAATCTTTCTTCTAATGTGTCCTAAAATCCACTTGGAAAAGATATGTCCTTAAGTCTTAATTTCTTCAACTATTGATTCACTGATTGATTCCCTCATTCATTGATTTATTCACATAATTACTGTTAACTGGAGAATTTAAAAGTCTATATTTGTTGAACCACTAAGTTAAATGAGACAGGTATTCTTTTTGGCTCCTAAAGTTGATTGATTCAGCTGTGTACCAGTTAAAATTCCACAAAAAAAGGGAAGAAATTTGAAGTTCAGAAAACATTCTGTTTAAACCCTGCAACTACACCAAATGCCAGCAAAAGCACCTGTCATGGCAAGCTAGTCAAGTATTTGGTTAGAGTAACTGGTCCAGAGAAAAACTAAAATCATGTGACTATTAAGACAAAGCTCATATATATGGCATTGTTAAACAAGAAAATAACAGAATTGGTATACAGTAAAATTTTAATAAGTACCGCTTTCATACCATCATTGATTAAAATGCCAGATTCATTCACTGAAAAAGTAGACTCTTTATGTTGCCCTGTTTGCACTGTGTTTAAGCACCAGGAATAACATAACTACACCAGTCAGAGGCATATCCTTTCCATATCTAAGTCAATGATCTATCCAACAGGCATTCAAGATCTTCCATGTCTTCCACGAAAGGCCAAAGTTCTGAAAACGTAGGATCTCTGCCCTCTATTAGGTCCTTACAGACGACACCAAGTTCCAGTCATATACATCCTTTTGAAGGCTACACAAGAAAAAAGCAGGACAGCCAGACACTTGGATATCTAGGACCAAATTATTAACCTTTTCTAGTTAACTTTATTCTTTTGTAACATAGTAATATCAGAATGAGAAGAAAAGAGAATTACCAGGGCTTTGGATTCTTACAGGTAAATATAAACAGTCGGAAGGCAAAGCTGAATTGGTCAGTTGGTACAGAAATAGTTTATCCTGAAGGATCAGATCACTTACACTGCATAAGGCAATGACATTTAAAGAACAGATATAAAATGCAAACCGAGGTCATGTGTAGAGACTGAACAACAGAGAACTATTAGTTTTGTCAGACCAAATAAACTGATTACCCAAGAGCTCCATGAATGGAACTGAATCAATCTCTTTGCTTGGCTCATCGTAAGGTACAAGGCATCATACAGATTCAGAAGCAAATTTATCATTCCTATGCAGTTGATGCCTAGAAAACCAGTCTAATTAAATACCTTATTTCTGCTTTCAGAATGAATGTGGTTTAGCAGATCTAGCTTTTTCTTGAAAATGATTTTCATCAGCTTGTTCTTCCTTGGTGTCCAGAGATTAAATTCTTGCCTGAAAGATTGAACCATTTCCAAGTCTTTTACAGTACTCTGCACTAGCATTTCTGCACTGGGTCCTTAGATATAATTGTTAAGTATAAACATCAGTTTCTTAATTGCCAAGCAGAAAATAAAATATGCTGATGTTTCCAATGCATCCAACTTAAAAGTATGCCAGAAAAATGCCAGGACATCCATTTGATGAATTAGTTGGTTATATTATATCACTTCTATTAATTAGTAGTGTGTTGTTAGCTCTTCTCTCCTCTGAACAGAAGTGAAGAATAGACTATAGAAGACTCAGGGTTTCCAACCCAATGTTTAGAACAACAAAGGAAATTTTCTAAATACTTTTATCATACATACTCATTTCTTAGTTTTAAGCTCTTCTTAGATGTTATGTCTCTTTGCCAGTTTTATTAACATTAGAATTTGATGATGAAAATATTCTGATATAAAATATTGATTTCATGTAATAGACATACACAAGAATTGGATTTATCTAACCAATATGACTGGGAAGTTCTTTCTCTGCCAGAGCCAAAAGTAAAGACTAGAAGAGGTAACTGCTTCTTCAAGTGTGTAGATGCCAACACAGGGACCAATAGATGTCAGGTAAACATGACACCACCAAACAAAATAAAGTTCCAGTAACTGACCTGAAAGAAGTAGAGCTCTACAACCTGCCTGAAAAAAAAAATCAAAATAATTGTTTTTAAAAGATCAGTGAGCTAAGACAGTAAATCAAAATCCAGAAAACAATATATGAATAAGTTTAGCAAAAAAATAGAAACCATATCAAAAATATCCTGAGAAATTCTGAAGCTGTAGAACACAAACACTAAACTAAAACATTCACTAGCAAACTTCAATAGCAGACCTTACCAAGCAATATAAAAATGAGCAAAGGGGGGCCTCCCCGGTGGCGCAGCGGTTGAGCGCTGGGTTGCGAAGCTGCGCGCGGCCTCTGCGGCGCCGGTTCGATCCCCGGCTGCTCCCCGGCCACCAGAGGAGGGTCCCACATGGCGCGCAGACCTCTCCTGCCGCCCGCTGCTCCCCTCAGCAGTGTCCTTCGGTCCTTCTGCCTGCTCTGCTCCCCGCTCTGGCTCTGGTGAATTCTCTCACCCTCCCGCGCTTCTGACTGTACCCAGTGCATGTATAAACAAATAAACAAACAAATAAATAAATAAAATATGTGCCTCTTTAAAAAAAAAAAAAAAAAAATCATTAAAAAAAAAAAAAAAATCATAAAAAAAAAAAAAAATGAGCAAAGGAACTGACCAGTTTTCAAAAGAAGACAACACACTGATGACCATTAATTATGGAAAAAAAATATGCAAAATCACTATCCATCCAGGAAATACAAGTCAGAATTATGAGATATTACCTCACATCTATTAGGATGGTTATTATAATGATAATAAAAGAGGGGAGTAAGTGTTGGCAAGGATGTTGAGAAATGAAACTCTCATTCATATTGTTGAAAGATATTAACTTAGGGTAATTACTATAGAAAATTATAAGGTGATTCCTCAAAAAATTTAAAGATCCAAGACTTCTACTTCTGGATATATACCCAAAGAAGTTGAAATCAGGATCTCCAGGGGTTATATATATATTCCCATATTCATATGCAGCATTATTTACAATAGCAAGACATGGAAGAAACCTAAATGTCCATGATGAATAAAAAAAAAATGAGGCTTATACTTACAATGGAATATTGTTCATCCTTAAAATAGAGTGAAATCCTGCCATTTAAGAAAACATAGATATACCTGGAGGATATCATACTGAGAGAAGTAAGCCAGGCACAGAAGGCAAATACTACATGATACAACTTGTATGAGGAATCTCAAACAGTCAAAATCATAAATCTAGACACTAGAATAGTGGCTGCCGGAGGCTTAGGTGAAGGAGAAATGGAGAGGTATCAGTCAGAGGGCACAAAATTTCAGTTACACAAGACATATAAATCCTATACAGTGTAGAGCCTCCTGTTAAAAAAAATACCGCATTATAAACTTAAAAGTTTGCTAAGGGAATTCATCTTATTTAGTGTGGCTGTATCAAACCTGTAATAACAAAACAAGAACAAAGAGTAGGAGGAAACTATAGGAAATGGATGTCTTTTTGGCTTAGATTGTGGTGATGGCTTCAAGGAATCTACTTATCTCTAAAACTCAAGTTTGTATTAAACAAATACAGCTTTTTGTATGTCAATTATACCTCAATGTAATGGCCAAAAAAAACCAAAATTTAAATTAGAAAAATGCAAGTTTAAACAATTGCTTGAAACTATGTTTTTTGTTATTTTTGTGAAAAAAGGATCTCATAAGAAATGAACATACAAAGCTCTCCCTCATCCAGTATGATCTTCACTTAGCTTGGTTACATCTGCAAAGACTATTTCCAAATTAGTTCATAGGCTGACCTTCTGAGTGGTTAGAAATGGTGGAGGCTGGGGGTGAGGGAGATGATTCAACTCTGTTCACTAGGTAATACCAATGTTATTTTCAGAAGGGAGGAAATAGAAGAACAGGGAACACAGCTGGTTAAGATGTACCACTAAACACAGCGCTTGTCATGGGTCTGCACTCTCTCTGATGACAGTATATGTTCAGAAAATGCCTTCCTCCAGAGAACTCTGGGAGTTTGCCCTAGCTCTAATTTTGAACACACACATAAAGCCAAAACATGCGCTTCAGAGTTTTTCAGCTCTTTATTCTTTTCCCATTTTTGGAACATTTTCCCTCTTTTGCCTGATTTTCTGATTCTATAGCTCTCTCACACAATCTCCCAAACTGATAGCAGAGAAAACCACTTTATAGCTTTCTACTATACTTTGTGATAAAACCTAGAGGAACTTCAGCACAAACGGGGGTGCTTGCCATTTTATGATACTGATTGTGATATGCATATGCATGTATTTGCTTTTCTCTTTTGGCACTCATCAAACTTATTTTATTCTGCTAGTAGATTTTGGCAGCAAACGCTTCACAGATCACACCAGCAAAATACGACCAAATTTAAGATTGAAGGTGCAGCAGACTATATTTTAACATGCCTGTGAATTGTCTTGCACAGTTCCCAGAAGCATAAAACCTTCTTCATCAGGAAAAACAAGTTATTTTAGTATGCATTTGGTGCCACTAGCCATAACCGATGAGTTTTCAACACAAACTGAAATCAGGAAGCAATTTTATTTTAGCTTTCCATTGTTTCCCCATTCCAAGTCAGTTTTTTTATCATCTGTGGTTTTTTTGTTCTTCTGTGGATATATTTTAACTCTGTCATTTGGGTCCACAAAAGATGATCTGTGGGATCCCACCCACATAAATACCAGCAGTGCACCTGGGTGAGCTCTTCCCTATAGAAATATTTTACAAGTCTCTTATTTAAAGGGTGTAGGTTAGAGAAACCAACTTTCCCCATGACTACTACATGACTCAAAATTTTGAAGGCTCATGTTTTAGCAATTTGAAATATGGTTTAAAATGGACAAATTGATCCTTTTAAAATAATTAGTACTGGATTTTTTATGTCTCCTTTCTCACTATCCAATTTTTCTTCCAGTATTAAAACAACATCAGCATTCACCTTTATTTATTTTATATACAACATAATTTGCTATTCAAGTGTTTTAAGAGTCTAGTTTCCTGAAATATCAAATTGATATATATATATACACATATATATATAAATTCTGATCTGTGACTTGTAACATCAAAATTTTAATCTTATATCCAGAAATAATGCCCTAACAGGTAACTCAAGATTGAATTGTACACTTTCAAAAGCATTAAACATGTAAAGTCATTTTGGGCAGATTCATTCAGCCTACATAGCAAAGAAAAATAATAACTTAAATGTCTTAAAAAATGTTTTTCCTAAATTGGGGTATTTAGGCTCTTTAAAAATAATTTCTTAAATTAGAGGAAATAAAATAATATTAAAGATTAAGAGTCAATGGATAGACAATTAAGAAATCATCAGCAAAATTTTTTATCAATTTACATAACCTTTCTTGGGGCCTAAGTCAATTGAACATATAGTCCTTACACGCACATGTCATGTCAACTCACAGTAAATCATGAAATTTATATTCTTTTGCCCTTTAGGCCCATTGTAAATACCAGGAATCTACTCCCTGCTTCTCCTTACTTTCATAAGCCCAGAATACTAAGTATACCAGACTAGAGAATGTTTCTTTTTCCTACCACCAAAATAACAATATGCCAGCACATCACCATGGATACCTGTTTGCTTTCAAGAAAATGGTAGCTCAAATATAAAGTTATAGATCATAATCATGTAACATTCTAATATTTTTTCATACAACATATAATCATTTATAGAAATCCCCCAAATGACTCAAATTAATGTGTGTGAAAATCTCAGGCACATGGTACAATAGCAGGAAGACACCCAAAGACAGAGAGGAACTTGAACATCTGTTAGATATTTTGTATCTGTGTGTGCGTAGTAAGGTCAACGACAGCAATTCACCCATCCTCAACATATCCCTTCTTCTGTCTGTGATTGAAATTATGGAGCCCATCCATTTACCCCCAGAGACCATTTGCCTAAGAACTGAAACAACCTCTTTCTGAGTAATTTTATCAGTAGGTCTAGACAGTGACCTTTATGTGATCTAGGGGCCAGGCTTTTATATATTCTTGAATCTTAAGAACTAATGAATTTTACAATTTAAAGGTAGAGGGAAAAATTGTAAAAGGCACTGGTATAGCTCTACAGAATGAGGTGAGACACGGTCTCCACAGTGAGAGTTACTCATAGGGCTGGTGTGGATAACAGAGGTAACGCAAACAAAACACACTCTCCTGGAAGCACTCCCTAAGGTAACAGTAATACATATTTTTTTTTCAAGCACTGCTGAGTAATTGACATAGCCATAAAGTGTACATTGCAGAAAAGAGAATTCAAAGCAAACCAGCCTAGGTCTACCTTTTGCTATTTTGTGGGAATTGGAAAATCAAAGTAAGCTCATGGCCCCATTTCTTTAGCCATTAAATAACTGAGAGAAGGGATAGCATCCTGGGTCTAGTTAGGTAGACTCAAGTTGTTAGGATTAGGTTTGACAGGCAAAACTGAAGAACTGCCACAATTTAAATACACAAGAGCTTACTTTTTGCTCACATAAGATGAAAGGGAGCTGCCACAGCAGATAGGATCACCTCACAGTGTCTAGTGTGTTTAGTCTTTATATTTTACTAATTTTCAATGCCAGCTTACTCCATCAAGTCCCACAACAGCCCAAGGTGACTGCAGGAGCTCCAGCCATCACAGCTGAGTGTGAGGCCAGAAGTAGCAGGAGGAAAGAAAGGTAAATATCACATACCTCTTATCTGCATAAGTTATCCTTAAAAATGGTTTCCAGAAGTCTCATCCAAATACTTTCACATGTCTCTCAGGCCTCTCTGGAAGAAAGGAGGTACAGGAAATATAAACATTCAGGTGGACACATAACCACACCAAACATTGTGAATTGAGCCACCAAGGAAGAAAGAAAATGGCTATTGCTTAATAATTAGTAATCTTGGGCTCACCAAGAAGAGAATGGATTTTCAAAGGGTTGGTCAATATTGGCTTTCTGCAAAGAGGAAGGAAGTTCTCCTGCAGGCCAGGCAGAAAATTTGGGGATGCCAAAACCCACAAGGAATATCCAGTAAGGGGTTTCACTTGACTGTTTTCTTCATGGAAGAAAAGCCATATGTTGATTTTTAGTTCAAGTAGTCTCCTTATCGACAGTTATAATTCCCTTTAACTACACACACACACACACACCCTTTATTTGAGACTGGGTATAGAGATACATTTTTGTATGATGGTATTTAAAGAAAGAAAACCCACAGACACTCCTGGCTAGAAGTGGGGTGACAGGCACAGATGCTGCTTCACAAACTGCAATCCTCGAAAGGTACATCCCCCCAAAGTGAGGCACATGTGCAGTGGATGCAGCCTTTACTGAAGTGGATTGAGTCGTCCTGAAGTTACAATAGTAACTGGTTATGTGACCAGGAGGCAGAGACTGTATTCTGTGTGTTGGGTGGGGAGAGAGATGACAGTTGGGCAGCAGCATAGATTTTCTAACAATGAACAGCAATGGGCAAATGAATGACAGAGGTTGGGGTCACCCTTCCAAATCCTTCCATATACTAAGTTTGATGACCTTAACAGAAGCAAGAAAAACTAATTTTTAAGTGCTATCCTCCATTTTTCCCACTGGAATTACTCTCTTTTTCTACTAAATTATTTTAATTGTTGTAATAGTAACAATTATGCAAATGATGAAAAGGCATAAAAACCATGGATTATATATAAATTAAGTACTGAACACATCTTTACACACAGCAATGGCTCAGTGCCACTCAGAAGTAAACACTGTTTATATTTTCTTATATACACTTAGAGAATTTTTATGCATTATCAAAAAAATTTTAAATTAAAAGAATACATAGGAGAATATCTATGTATGTAGTTTTCACCTACAAAAATGCTATAGTATGTATTATTCACTTCTATACCTTCAAGTTTTCTCCAAAACCTATCTATCTCAGCATGCATAGATTTACCTCCATCACTTTCAAGCCTGTAGTATATTATTATCTACCTAATTCTGTTCAAGGAGAGCTCTATTGGGGGTATTTAGATTGTTTGGGGTTTTCTTTCTATACATCAATGCTGCAATAAATACCATTGGATTTTGCAGTATGTATGAATGGCAAATTCCTAGCAATGAAAATCTAGCATGAAAAGAAGTATCCATCTTTTAAGATTTTGATAAATTGTCGAAAGTTTCTCCAGAGAGTAAGCCAAATTTCACTGCCACAAGAGCATATGAATGTGTCTGATACCCTGCACAAGGTCAATTATCATTGCTATAATTTTGCCAATATAATAGGTACAAAATAATATCTCCTTCCAATAACTGGCTCTTTTATTTAATTATATTTGGGGGAAGGCTGTTTTTTTCTGCCTGTCCAAATTTAGTAGCACAATCACTGCCACATTCACCTTCCTGCTTGATTAAAAAAGGTCTAGAGAAAGGAAGACAGGTGCAATTTGGGGGATACACAGATATTGGGACTAGGCAGCAATTTCTTCCTCATTGGAGCAGGCAAGCAGGAGGGGACTTTCTTGTTATTGGAATTGTTTCAGCTGGATCTAGCTGGAAGGGATTGGTCTCCTCTGCCCTGGCTGGTGTTTGCATGACTGTGGCCTGTAGTATTCAATAAGAAAAGTGAAGGCTGGCTGGCCCTTCACCATGCTAGGCAACTCCCAGAAACCAGGAGAGTCAAGTCTATTATAATGGAGGTAATAATAAGAAATAAGGCTTCAGTTGCCAAAAATCACTGAAAATGAACTGAACTATCTCTAAGATCTATCCAGAGGTGAAGGAATTTTCACAAAGCAATTGAAGGTTTTATTTTTTAAAAAAGTACTCTTGCATTTATTCTCATTGGAGACTCCTCCAGGTTTTTGCCTATGCATGCGTGAGTATATTTGCATAACTACAATGTGTAAGTGTGAAGCTGTGTGTGTCTGGATGTGTGCATATATTTTTGCAGGTATCAAGGATGTCTTAAATAAACAAATCATTGTTTTCTTCAATTCAACTTTATTCTTTGGTTCATCTTGATAATCTCATACAGTTCTATATTTTCTCATTTTAACAGTACCTATGGCCTTCCTAGGAACATCATATTGCTACATCATTAGCCCAAGATGAACCCAAAATCAAAATCTCAGGAATTCCTTTGAAACAAGGATGGAAGTCAGACAGTACTCACTAGATGCATGTGTGTGGAAATACCAGAATTATTTTTTGCAAGTTAGATAATATTTGCAGTTTGAATATTCTGTCTCCCACACATACATGACTCACACCAACCCTTCTACTACCCACAGAAATCCCCCATAATCCAGTTAAAAAGAGGGTTAATGCCTAGTCCCAGCGCAAGTCTCTGTGAAGTTCAGTGTCCATTTAATCACATAACTATGTATTGGAGAAAAACATCTGCATAAACAAAGATAACTTATACTCTAGCTTTAAGTTTCCAAAACCAAATGTTATTTCCAAATTTGGAATTTTATCAAAAGTGTATATTTATGAAACTATCTACAGCTAAATATTTTGTTAGTTTTACAAAGTGCTATTTAAGGTAGACTGATTTTTAGCAAGTTTTCAGTGTTCATTAAAAAACTGAGAGCATTGTGTATTCATATATGGTAAATGAGCCTTAGTTCCCACAGCAACTTGATCTCATCAGGAGGGGAAAAAAATACTTTTTAACAAATGTGAATGCCTCTTCTATACCAATTCCACTTAGCTTAGAATTTCAGTGATTCCCAAGTGAGATATCCACCTTTGGAGATTCACATATTCAGATAAATTCCTAGGTTGTTGTTGATAAAAGGATGAGAAACAATATAATGTTAACCACGTTGTTTCTGAAAAAATCAGTCTTGCACTATGGTATCCTAGGGAGAGACACAATCTTTCTTGTGGAATCCCCAGCCCTCCTTATTCTCTGGGATATTGTCTTGGTGTTCACAGTCCCGGCTTGTCAGCTAGGTGTAGGATCACACAGGGGGTTTCTCACCAAAGACAAGTCCTGGAATGAAGAACATACTGGGAAACCAGAATCTGCTCAAAACAACAGGTAGATATTAGAATAGCGATAATATGCTTAAACTGGTAGGAAAAATGGAGCCCTCCCCTCTCCTAGAAAACAGCCCCTGGTCACTCCACCCTAGCTTACATACCTAATCCCATTACCTACACATGTACACTACCTATGTATTTGCCCCATCTTTATACTTAATGCTAACAAATACGAGAATGCCCATGGATCAGGGCTGCAGGTTACTCCGGTGCAGCCCCTCTGGGTTTCTCATTGTTCCACAGAGACTTTGAGTGATCTTTCCCTCATGCCGCGGCTCTCCCAACACTGCCACCCCTGGAGGCAACATTTTCTCTCTATTATAACATGGTACTTTGTTTTATGTCCTTTGAGGAATTTCATTTCCTTTGCCTATATGAATTTGCATATCTATATATGTGTTAATGTGAAGCTACGTGTGTCTGGATGTGTGCATGTATGTTTCTCTGCATGTATCAGTGATATTTTAAATAAACAGATCATTGTTTTCTTCAATTTAACTCAATTCTATTCTTTGGATCACCTTGATTATCCAAATAAATTATTCACAAACCTGGCTTGGTGTCTTTTAATTAACTAATTGGTTGACCAAATTGATGAGTGTTATAATTCAAATAAAAAGAGAAAAGCAAGAGTCTTGATAGGAAAGGCCAGCACATGAATACCACAATGCTGTCCTGTTAGAGTACAATAGAATGATATTTTCTACTTTGGTCAACACTTTCTAACTTGTTCATTTTCATATTTTTCAAATATGTTAGTAACAGTTAAAATAATTGTATCCCCTAATAGACTCTGACTCATAATTTGAGAAATGGTGATATAAGGAAGTGTTTGAAATACACATGGCCCCACCAGCTTCTTGGTAGACTCTGCTATAACAGGACAGGTGATACCTTGGCAGCATTTATTCTTAAATCTCTCCAGGTGAATCTGGTGGGCATGAAACACCCTCAAATCAGCATGTTGTCAGACTACGGGTGGTTAAACTATTATAGAAATATCAGTAATACGAAAACAGAACAAAAGGAAATGATTCCTTAATCAAGTAGAGATTTTCCTTTCCTAAGGAACAGATTTTGAGTCCACAAGTAGGAATTCTCCTCTTTGCACAAGTAGGGGATGGAAACTGGTCACTTATATCCCTTTGAACATTTCAATTCTATGCTTCTCATGTTCAGTCTTCAAACCAGACACAATATAGTCAATGAGGTTTCTGACTTTTAACTAACTTATTCATATCCTTACTGCCTAAAATTACAGCCAGGTTGTCTTGATTGGATCTTAGGGTTGTCCCAAATGCCAAACTTAATCATCAGGAAATAATCACTTTAATTACTTCCATGGATGATTAATCACATCCAACCACGAGAGCTGGGATTATGTCTATTTTATCTATCCTTTATTTCTCAGTGCTTAGAACTGTGCTTGGCATAGACTGAACATCACTAAATACATGAATATATTGTGCTTACAGATTTTGCCAGTTTAATGACAAGAAGATAATCTAATATACCTTATATCTAAATTCTCGGGAGAGAGAACAGCATGTTCGCATGTATGGACAGCATTAAACATTTCACTTATTTGATTCTAAATAAATTGATAGATAAAAATTATATTAAAGTCAATAAGAGAATCAGGTACATAACACATGCAAATTCTGTCCCTTACGAGTGTAGGTACTCAAAGAACCCACTTTTCTATCAGATTTCCTCTTAGCAATCACATGAGCTCTCAGTATATTGTGTATATCAATTTTATGGTAAATACATGTACCATTTTATTTTATTGATTTAATCTGCTTATTCTGTGACATTCAAGAGTTCCAACCTTATGAGTTATATCTACTAATTTTGTGGAAATTCTTTTATACATTCTGACATTTTCCTCACCTCAAGGTAAATGTAGTAGACATTTTGACTCTTATTACCTTCATTCCTTGGTATTATGCTGTAGTAATATTATGTAGCAAAAGTGATTTTTGTACATGTAATTAAAGTAACTAATCAGTTGTCCTTAAAAAAATAGGGAGATTATCCTGGATTATCCATTTGGGCCCAATAAAATTATGTGATACATTACAAGAAGTAAAATAAGACATAGGGGAAGTCAGAAATATTTGAGGCATGAAGAGAACTCAACTTGCTGTTGCTGGCTTAAAAATGGAGGTGGTCATGTGGAAAATATGAAAAAGAATTGAAATTTGACAACATCCAAAATAAACTTTAGAGCAGATGCTTCCACAAAACATGTAATAATGAATAAAGCCATGCCAACACCTTGATTTTGGCCTCCTGAGTACATCATCATAAAAATCTGTTGAGCTATACTGTGCCTGAACTTCTAATCCATGGTATCTGAGATAATAAATTGGGGTTGTCATAAGTCCTAAATTTGTGATAATTTGTCATGACAGCAATAGAAATCTCATACAATGAGTTAAGGTTTCCTAAGTCTGGGGAAATAGCAGTGTTTTAAATCAAAATACCAAGGCCAATAAAGAGATCAGTTTCCTGAGTTTCTTATGAAATAATAATCTTCCTTCCATTTTAAAATAAAATTTGATGAAACATTTATACTAAATGATAACAACTTATTGGCAGATCCAAGAAGATACTCTGATCAAAGCAAAACGTCATTCTTAACATGAACATTTTTTTCTCTTGTCAGGTAAAATCTAGCCACTTTGGGAGGGGAAAAATGCAATTGTAAATCTGTTATCTGTGAAATGAGGTAGTTATGCAATGGACATGCATAAATCTTGACTATTGGTTTAGATTATTTGATTACCACCAAAATTTGCCCATTATCTATCAAAAAAATGTATCTCTCATTGCAATAGAAAGCTCTGTACAAGATTACAAAAGGAATCATGTATCAGTCATACACAAAAGAAATTGTTTTTGAAAATAACTAAGATTATAATTGCAACTGCTATAAAAAGGAAATATCATTTCTGCTCTCTTATGATTACTATGTATTTTCTCCTATGCCATAGTTTTATAAAATATTAGAAATAAATATATAATTAAGATTTTTTAATATCTCCTTGAAGATACAACAATCCAATTAAAAGCCTATATCATAAACAGCCCACAATGGGTATTCTGAATCTTATAGGGCATTGCAAATTATAATTAAGTTCTCTAATTTATTAAAGACTTTTCATTTTCATTGAAATATAATTAATATACAGCACTGGTATGTCTGAGTTATGAGCATAATGACTTGATGTACCTATATTGTGAGACAATTATGACTATAGAGGATCAAAAATCTGCCACCCCAAAACATGTCTTTGACAAGAGGCTTATTTCAGGGAGGGGCTCTGAAAGATGGGTGAAGGCTGCTTTTGACCTGAAATCTAAACTTCTCTCTCTCTCTCTCTCTCTCTCTCTCTCTCTCTAAGAGTCATTTCCAGGAAGACCTAATCCCCTTAACACTTTCTCAGAAAGAGGGTACAAATATTCTTGTTTTCCCTAGGAAATGCCCTAACTGAATTTCCACTTTCTTCCTCAACCTCTCTTGTCTGAGCTAAGGTATTTAAGATGGTTACTAAAGCTATGTGGCAATTTACTCAGTCATCCTGGGTCTCCTCCAGGTCTATAAGAGGTATACATGTTATTGAATTTCTGTTGGGTTTTTTTTTCCTCTTATCAATCTGCCTGATTTTTATTTGGATATTTGCTAGCATTGAAGAAACCAAAGAGGTACAAGATGATTTCTTTACTCTCCAAAACCACAATTTAGTCAACATCTATCACCTCATCTAGTAAGAACTTTTAGCATCTACTCTCTTATCAACTTCCAAATATACCATATAGCAGTGTTAACTTTTGTCATCACATTTTATATTACATTGCTAGTACCTAATTTATTACAGATTTTTATCTAGTTAATATTATTAATTTGGGGGTTAGGAGCTGTTGTCAGAAAAGAGCTTCAGGAAGTTGGGGAGCAAGTGGCTAAGACACACAATTCTACTAGGACTTGCGAATCCTGGAAAATAAAGGGTTAATCAGTTTGAGCAACCCACTAGTGTATAAAGAAAAATAAGGGCCTCCTCTGGTGGCACAGGCAGTTGAGTGCCAGGCTGTGAGGCTGTCCAGCAGTCTCTGCAGCTCCGGTTCGATTCTGGCCAGCCGGCCAACTAGAGTCCCACATGGCGTGGCAGACCTCACCTGTCGTGCCCGCTGCTCTCCACAGCAGTGTATTTCGTCAGTCTGCTTGTTCTGTTCCCCGCTGTCTCTGGTGAATCCTCTCACCCTCCCGTGCATCTGGCTGTACCCCGGTTCTTGTATAAAATAAATAAATCTTTTAAAAAGAAAAATAAGCATGCTCAGTGTCTAAGTTCCTGAGCTCAAATTCATAATAATAAAATATCTGCCAAGCAGAGTTCAGCCACCATTTTTTTTTTAAGATTTATTTATCATACGAGAACTGGGGTACAGACCAGAGCTGCAGGAGGTGAGAGGATTCACCAGAGACAGAGCGGGGAACAGAACAGGCAGACTGACTGAAATACACTGCTGAGGGGAGCAGCGGGCGAGACAGGAGAGGTCTGCCACGCCATGTGGGTTTCTCCCTGGCCAGGGATTAAACTCGTGCTGCAGTCGCTATGGCCAGATTCATAGGTTGTGTCTTAACTCCTTGCCCCACCAGGGAGGCCCTCAGCCACCATTTTCTGATCACGAACTGTGTGGAGGTGCACACCTCATCTGAGCATGCTCAGATGGCCAGCAGAGCACAGTACTTCCGACATCCAATCCCAAAGAGCTGCTTTGTCCCTTTTCCACCTTTTTTCCCTTTTTAAAGGTCCTTTGCCATCTGGGACACAGGGGTTTTGAAATAATTCTCATTCCTTATCTCCATTATCTACAGATAATAAACTTCTCTTTCTCTGCGAAAACTCGGGTTTGGCTTATGTAGGTACATCCAAGTCACAAACTATTGAGCTTGGTGACAGTACCCTAAATTATTTTGTTCCATTTCAAGTTTTTTAGTTCACAAATTAAAAACTACTTTTTCCCTAAGTCTTTACCTGAGGAGAAATTCTATCCCAATTTCTGTCTTTTTGTCTCATTCAACATTTAATAAATTAAGAAGGAAAGATAATGTTCTAATGTATCAAACTCTTTAAGTGGCATAATTGTAAAATATACATACTTCCACATTCAATTATTCTAATATCTAATACAGCAGGTTACCTATTTTAAGCAGAATTATTTTTAATGAAAATGTAATAGGGATGGCCTCAAATTGACTAGCAATTACCACTGCAATGAATAATTTCCCTTCCTTTTTAATTCATATGATCACTGAAAGGGCGAATTTCCTTTTAGTTGCCAAGAATTTGCCTCACAGGAACTGAAAGCTCTGTGAAGATCTAACTGATATGGATTTTCAGCCTGAGGAGAAAATAGGTTTAGTTGACACCATTTTTACTAACAGAAAACACAAGACTAAATGGTTGAGGATGTATGGGGAAACCCAGGGAGAAAATTTCCAAAATGAGAATATTTTAAACAGCCCAATTTCACCATAGGTTGTCAAGTAATTGAGAGAAAATGGGCCCCAATTCTAAATTTTCTCTTCTGGCTTCCTCCATAGACTAAATTCCCTTGATAATTTCCAATCTACTTTCAGAGCACCTCATCCTGAAATCATTTTCCTCCTCTGAGATCTTACAATTCTTACCACCTGAACCATTCATCCAGTACATATTGCTTTCTATTGTCGGTTGTATTTTAGGTAGAGATATGTTTTCACTTTTACTTCATTGTAAGTAGGAGCAAAGGGATAAGTGAAAAGGCAATTGATATTTTTCAGAGGCTAATACGTTACAGGTACTTTTAATATATGGGAAATGGATGGCCAGGAATTCTAGAAAGTTAGAGACAAAAACACCCAGCTCAAATAAGCCTGGACATTACTCTGCTTTCTCCCTATAAAAGGATGAAATTTGTATCTAAAAATTGCAATTTGGGGGCCTCCCTGGTGGTGCAAGGGGTTAAGATACACCCTATGATGCTAAGTGCAGCTACTACAGCACGAGTTCGATCTCTGGCCAGGGAGCTACACACATGGCACAACAGACCTCTCCTGATTCGCCCGCTGCTCCTCTCAGCAGTGTATTTCAGTCTGCCTGTTCTTTTCCCCACTCTGTCTCTGGTGAATCCTCTTACCCCGCCTCCCCGCACCTCTGGCCTGTACCCCAGTTCTTGTATGCATAAATAATCTTTAAAAAAATTAAAAATAAAAATTGCAATTTTTGTTAATGAAATTGAAATATAATCTTTGGTGTGCTTGCTTTCTTCTTGCCAACACTCAGCTCACCAGAAATGCTACAAATATTTAATATAAAGTAGTTCTTAAATAGTTGCTTTCTAACATTCCCAGTCTTGTGCAATCCCTTTCCTTTGAGTGTGGACTGGACTTTGTGACTCACTTTTTTTTTTTTTAATAGAGGCATGCTTTATTTATTTATTTATTTTATTTGTTTGTTTGGTTGGTTATACATGCACTGGGTACAGTCAGAAGCGCTGGAGGGTGAGAGAATTCACCGGAGCCAGAGCAGGGAGCAGAGCAGGCAGAAGGACCGAAGGACACTGCTGAGGGGAGCAGCGGGTGGCAGGAGAGGTCTGCGCGCCATGTGGGACCCTCCTCCGGTGGCCGGGGAGCAGCCGGGGATCGAACCGGCGCTGCAGAGGCTGCGGGCAGCTTCGCAACCCAGCGCTCAACCGCTGCGCCACCGGGGAGGCCCTGTGACTCACTTTTTATGAATAGAGTACAGCAAGGTGGTAAGATCTTTCTGAGATTAGTTATAAAAAGACTGTTTTCGGTCTTAGGGGCAGAGAGAGCAAGAGCGAGAGAGCGAGAGAGCGTGAGAGCAAGAGCGAGAGTGAGAGAGAGAGAGAGAGAGAGAGAGAGAGAGAGAGAGAGAGAGAGAGAGAGAGTGTGTGTGTGTCCCTTCCTCTCCCCCCTCCATCCCTCCTTCTCTTTCTCTCTCAGATTATATTGTTTAGGAGGATGCCAGCCATCATGCCAATGAAGCAGCACCGAGTAGGAGGAGCTCATGTGATAACTAAAACATATCATGAGGAATCTTTATTTTGCATCGGACACAGGAACAAGCACTTTGCATCTCATTTACTTTGGTGGTGGGTGTGGTGTAGTGACATATCTGAACAGATGTTGTAAACCAATGTTACCTCAAAAAATATTTTTTAAAGAAAATTATACTTTAAAATTAAGAACTTCCTTTCATAAAAAGACAACAGAGGGTAGAGAAAATTAAGTCAGACCATAGAACTAAAAATGATACTTGGAACATGTAGATCTTGTTTACATCAATCAACCCATTAAAACTTCATCAAAGACTTGAACAGACTACACAAGATTAGTATTCAAATGGTCAATTAGAATATTAAAATAGTTCAACATCATCAGCCAGCAGAGGGATGTTAATTAAAACCATAATGAGAAGCCACTAAAATAGCTAAAACTCAAAAGTGAGAGAAAACCTAATAAGATCAAACATCAACTCAGTTATGAACCAACTGGAGCACTCACACACTTTTGATAGGAAGTAGTTGGGCAGATCTGCTAGAGCTGAAAATACACGAACTCTATGACACAGCAATTCTTCTCCCATGTATATGGTCATCAGAAATGAATAGATATGTGCACAAAGAATGTCCTCATAGTCCCCACCAAACAACTCACAGATCCATCAACACCAGACAATAAAAGAAATTCAGGGGGATCATGCACTGGAGTAGGATAGAGATGTGAAAAAATGAACTGCCACCTGCAATAGGATGGATGAATCTCAGTGACAGCAAAAGAAGTCAGACACAAACAATTACATAAAACACTATTCCATTTATAGAATGTTCAAAACCAGGCTAAACAATTCTGTGGAGATAAAAGTTAGGAGAGTGGTTACTTTTGAGGGAAGTTGACTGGGGTGCAACAGAAGGGAAGCTTCTGGTGTGCTGGGAATGTTTCATGTTTTGATCTAGACAGTGGGCTGACAGATGTGACCACTATGTAAAAATTCCCCAAGCAGCACCTTTAAAGTGTGTACATATTACTTTTGTATGTTATCTTCAGTAACAATATTTACCAAACAAAAACGTCAATCACAGCTCTTGATCATTCAGTGGACTATGTTGCCTCTTGACATAAAAGCCCCTGACATAAAAAAAAAAAAAAAAAAAACACAAGAAATCTTATTAAATTGCCTTTCAATATACCTAATATCTGTCTACTCTCTTCTGCTTATCAAACCTTTGTGGAGAGCACTCTTGCCTGTCTCCTCATGTGCTCCCATACCTGTTCCTCATCCTGCCTCTCTTATATTCTTGTAATAAACATAACCATCGGCTAAGTGGGGAACTATAGAGCAACTGCTGATCTTTTGATGAAATGAGAAAGATCGGGTTTTCCCCCAATCTTTCTGGCAAAGTAACAGCCATGGTCTCCAAGGGGAGAGTTCACTTTGAAATGTTCCCGAACCAATCCACACATTACTTCAGCTGCAAGCACACACTTACAGAGCCCTAAGCACGTCCTGCACTATTTACAAATACTTCTTGGCTAAGCCAGGACATTTGTTGACTTAATAAAATTCTCTAAAAATACTCTTTTTCTTTTAATCTTGTATCTCTAATCCTAGGGAACTTTCCACTTCTCAGCTCCAGTTTGTTGAAAGTACAATATTAACTGGGGACTCTACCACAGAAGGGAAAGTATAGTAATTATGTCTGCATTTCAGTTAGGAGAAACAGCAATCACCGCATTTTATATTTAGTTGGCTTAGTTTACTTTAAATCTGCCTCTATATTTAAAACCATGTCTGTTTCTAATGCAACTGGGAAAAGGGGAGGCGATGGGAAGAAGTTAACAGGAACACAGTATTACTCAACTAAATGAGAACTCTGTGGAAAAGTACTGCTGATTAGGGGCGGTGAAGTCATTTCAGGTGAACTCATCGATTTAACCTAGAGCGCTATGTGCCTGGGCACTTATTTACTCTGATAAAATGTTAATAAAATGATGGATCTCAGACCTAATTCACTAAGCCTGGCACATCACAGGGAGACCCTCAGTCAGTGAAATTGCAGAGCCCCTGCTGTCTCATTATGTCTTGGAATCCAAAGGCCCCACTGAAGCAAAGCCTATAATGGAATTATCACAGCTTGCTGCCTCGGAGTTTTCCATTCACGCCTCCTTCTTCAGTGTCATATTCAAATACTAATTACCCACACTCTCGATTTCATTTAATAATCATCCCAAACAAAGAGGCCAACACTAAAAGGAGCAAATGCAGGCGAAGAGAAGAGAAGGGATGGAGGGACGTAGATTGCTATGTGCAGTAACAAATCTGGGCCACTTGCTCAGAATGTAGTCCCTGCTCTTCTCACCAGTATGTTGCATGAGTAAGGTGGTATTGTCTACAGACTTCAAAGAGGGCTCTGAGGAGCTTTCAGCCATCATGGCTGTGCTTTTTCATGGAATGCAGAGATGAAGTGGGATGCGATTTGAGTCCTTGGGTCAAGAAAAGCAGCTAGAAGTGCAATAAAGCACTTGAGATCTTCCCATAGGAGGATAGATTGTTTGTCCTCTGGTCTTGGTCTGTAATGATGGATAGGCAGAGTGATGTGCCAGTTCTACCATCCCTCAAAATATGACCAGTTCTCTGTATTATCTGTTAAACGTGGGATGTTTGAGAGGCCTTTCTACTCTTCTTTTGATCTGTTTCCCCCATCACAATGGCGTATCTCCTCCCTCACAAGTCATACATGTTCAGATATGGAAAACTTATCCTCTGAAGTCAAAGGTCTACTGTAAGACTACAGACCTCTCAAAGATCACATATATATCAACACATTGCTTGACAAATATTTTTCTAATTTAAGATCCTTGTAAACTACCAGTAGTACAAAAGCACTAACTAAAGAACAAAACAAAAATACTATTCATCCCAAATCAACTCTCCATCCCTCTGCCCACTCCAAACAGCTAGTGTGTAAGAACTGACAATGTCACTAGCATGGACTGGGCTCTCTCCGTGTTATTTAATTGAAGTTACAATTACCTCATAAATTGGATTTTATTTATCCTTATTTTTAGGTAAGAAAACTGAGACAGAGGATTTAGGTTAAACAGCACATAAACAAAAAGAACCATTAACAAAGATAGGTGCGAAACTAGATCTTGCTGATTTCCAAATCCAATTTATTTTAAGCAGCTTTTAAAGCTTAAGTGTGAGTTTAGGAACCCCCTTGGAAGTCTGTTTGACAATCATAATCCCAAGACCTACCCCCTAAAGATTCTGACTCAGTTGTGTTTTTTGTTTGTTCATTTGTTGTTTGTTTGTTTAATATCCAGCTAACACAGATCATCTGATAATAAGCTGATGACAGTAATAAGTGCCTTTAACTTTTCTATGCCTTTTTGAGTCAATTTACCACATTCTCTCATATGTACTATTATTCCTTTTCCCACCCAAACTAATTATATTCCTCCCAGTGACCTTAATCTTTGACTAATGAAATAGTCTTAACATTTAGTGTTAAGGGATTTCCCTTTACCTCCAGGTCATCACTACCTCTGTTTATTTTACTCTTGGCACTCTCTAAATCAACTTGTTCACAGAGCGTCTGTGGTCTTCTCCTGGCTATAAAATCTTTCGGTAGTCCAAAAGTTCAACTGCACTTAAAGCTTTCCATATTTTGATATGAGCCTTCTGATATTGTTCTAGATGAGCTATCAATCCTATTTATCTTTTTTTCTAATCTCATTTTGTGATTACCTCACTCATACTAGCATAATATTTTATAGCTATCTGTTCAGTCTCCCTGCTTCTAGACTCTTCCACAGGCAATATCATTTGCATTCCACTGCCATATATGCCTTCCCCAAAGATCTTTCTCTGTTTCAAAATCTGCAATCTCTAATTGCCCTTAGGATAAAATCTAAATTTCCTAAGCTGATAATTAAGAACACCCATAATCAGTCTCCCATTTATATTCCCAAACTCATCTCCCACTAAAACTTTATAACCAGTCAGCTCATTGCCACCCAAACATGCATAAAAGTTCTCATTCTATTTTGTCCGCATATTCTATTTTCTTCTGTACCACACTGGTCCCTCCTTTGGGCTACCTAGCCAGAGCTCCTACTCCCTAACTAGAACTTCTAACATCAGTCCTTTCTCATTTAGAGCACAGTGGCCTTGCCTCCTCTGAACTGACAGTAAGTACTTAGAACCTCATCTGAATATTAAACACATGTTTTAATATTAAACACAATAAACACATGTGTTTTCATATTAAACACATGCCTTACCATATCTCTTGTGGTGCTGTCTTGTCATTTCTTACCCCATCAGATTTGAAAATGATCTGGGAATTTTAAGTAGTCGAACCTTTTGGTTCTTCCAATAATCTGAATAACAACTTCAAGCCACTACTGAGTGTTAGTGATAGTTGCAAGTTTGACTTATCACATATTAGTAACCAGGCACATTGATTTATGTTACATAATGAGACAGTCATTCTCTGTTCATTGCTGGATAACTATCTCCTTATATGTAACCATCTCATTAAAATATTAGATATTAATTTTTATACACAAGAAGCAAGACACAATGTCTCAAATTAAAAAAGATAATAAGTGCCCTTGTCTCAGAATGTGTGGCTTTGTTGAACTCTGCCATGTCTCTTGAAACTTATCTTTTATCTTCAATATCACTTTCTATTTATGTATTTGCCTTTTAGAACCAAGGAACAAAGTCATGTCTAATAGAAATGTAAATTTCAAACAATGTAATACTTATTTCTAATATAGATAATAATCGAGTATTCCAAAAGTCCAAGTTATGCTCACAGTAACAATTATAATTTATTTCTAGCAAGGTCAGTGGTGGGAGTAAGGTCTTTTGGGATTCTCTAGAGAAGGAATAAGAGTGTACAAGTCTAGTATGAGAACCAACGACTCCCGTGATGTTAAACTTAATTTAATCATTAAGACATGAGAGAATTCATAAAATCTAATTAATTAAGGGAAATTCAGCTTTTATCACTAACAATATGACTCAATTTCTTGGGACAACCAAGGCAGGTAATCCATAGAGACACACTTACCAAGTGTACCATCTCTCACAAAAATGTTTTAAATCACAATTTATCCAGTGAGCCAAATGAAGATTCTTTTTCTCGCTTTGCCATGATCACCTTCAAGCCCTTTATAGACTATCTCAACACCTAAATGGACTCTAATAGAATGTTTTACATGTTGCTTTTTCAGTAAAAATTTAAATATACATTGAGATGATCTAGCTGGTTGTGCCTTCTAGACTACCTAACTATTGTAATTAGACCTCTTAAAAAACATCAGTATATTCATCTCATACTAATCTCTGGCACTGCCATTCATTTAAGACAAATTTTCTTTTAGAAAACCTTGAAAACTCTCTGTTTCAGCATCAGAAAAAATTCTGGTGTGGATGAACTCAACTTTCCATTCTGCCCTGTCCTGCCTTCCTTTCCCAGAATTTTGGGGACTAGCCCTTGACCTCCAGTTCTGACATCTCTTCCCCACAGTGATTTTTTTTTTTTTTTTTTTTTTTAAAATATTAAATTTTATTTTTATATTCCCCATACAATTGCAAACGCCCATTCTGACCCCAATCCTTCCCCTCCCGCCCCCCACCCCCCAAAAAGTGTCTCTGGTTCATAGTTTTTTGTTGATTTTGATTTTCACTTTCTTATATTCATTTTCCTGGTCCCTTATTTAAGTTTTCTAGATTCCTGCTATGAGTGAGACCATCCGGTATTTTTCTTTTTCTTTTTGGCTTATTTCGCTGAGCATGATCCCTTCCAGTGCCATCCACGTTGCTGCAAATTGCATGTGTTTATCTTTTTTGAATGCTGAGTAATATTCCATGGTATATATGTACCACATCTTCTTGATCCAGTCATCTATTTTTGGGCATTTGGGTTGTTTCCAAAGCTTAGCTATTGTAAACAGTGCTGCTATAAAAATAGGAGTGCAGGTGCTCTTTGGAATTGATGTTTCTGTGTCCTTTGGGTAAATACCTAGGAGTGGAATTGCTGGATCATATGGAAGCTCTATGTTTAGTACGTCCAGAAATCTCCACACAGCTCTCCATAGTGGTTGGACCAGTTTGCACTCCCACCAACAGTGCAGAAGAGTCCTTTTTCTCCACATCCTCGCCAACATTTGTTGTTGCTAGTTTTTTTAATATGTGCCATTCTCACTGGTGTGAGATGGTATCTCATGGTAGTTTTGATTTGCATTTCCCTGATTGCAACTCTACAATCACCCAAAGCTAGATAAAGAAGAAATAGAACACCTAAACAGACCAATTACAAGCAGCGAAATTGAAATGGTAATTAAAAACCTCCCCAAAAACAAAAGCCCAGGACCTGATGGATTTACAAATGAATTCTACCAAACATTCAGAGACGAATTAGTGCCTATCCTTCACAAACTCTTCCAAAAAATTGAGAAGGAAGGGACAATACCAAACACGTTCTATGAAGCCAATATTACACTAATACCAAACCGAATAAGGACAACACAAAAAAGAAAAACTATAGGCCAATCTCCCTAATGAACACTGATGCAAAAATCCTCAATAAAATTTTAGCTATCAGAATCCAACAATGTATCCATAAGATAATTCACCACGACCAAGTTGGATTCATTCCAGGGGCACAAGGATGGTTTAACATCCGAAAATCAATCAACGTTACCCACAGTGATTCTTAACTCCTCCTCCTGACTATATGATCATTTAGTAATATTGGGGTGTGTGTGTGTGTGTGTGTGTGTGTGTGTGTGTAGAAGGTATCCCATCCAGGGTTGTGTCCCTCCTCGCACCCTGAGCTCGTGGGATAGGCTCTAGTCACCCACAACTCTGAACCAGAACAAGTGGGTTGGAAAATAAATGAATGAATACAAATTACTATTTCATATTGGAAGTGTCCTGAGCAATATTTTTTTAAGATTTATTTATACAAGCACTGGGTACAGTCAGAAGCACGGGACGGTGAGAGAATTCACCAGAGCCAGAGAGGGAGCAGAGCAGGAAGACTGATGAAGTACACTGCTGAGGGGAGCAGAAGGTGCGGCAGGAGTGGTCTGCACACCATGTGGGACCCTCACCCGACGGCCAGGGATCAAACTGGCGCTGCAGAGGCTGCGGGCAGCTTCTCAACCCAGCGCTCAACCGCTGTACCACCGGGGAGGCCCAGTGAGCAATTTTTTGAAAGAAGTTTTGATGATGATTTTGTGACCAGAAATATGACATAGGATTGGAATTCTTATCTATATCAATCAGTCTATGATAAAATTGATTTCATTATATGTCATTTATTTAAAGTGAGTTTCCAAGCACTGGAATGTGAGGACTTACTGCATGTGTGTGTGTGTGGGGGGGTGCCTTTTATAAACCCACTTGCTTCTTGATATAAAAGTGTCATCACTTCTGGTCATATGTCATGGACGAAAACTAATCATCTGGCCTCACCTGGATCCAGGAAGGCTGGGGAGCACAGTTCTGACTGAGCAGCTGTTTCTTAGCAACAATTCTCTACTAAGAGAGGACAGGTACAAATTCTGGTCAACATTTAGCTGTTCCAGCTCCAACCCATTTGTTATTTTCTTTTGGACTGATTTACAGATCTTATATTTGCTTTTCAGATCCATGAATTTTTTTGTCTCCAAAAATAGCCTCCTCAATATAAACCTATCTTTAGACAACTGCCTCTGCTTAGACTGTACCCAACCCCATTAGTTATCGTAAATGTCCAGACTTGTCTGCCCTTCCATGGTCTGGTCTATTCTAGCCTTTACCAAACCTCTTACACAAATCTATTTTTGTTGCGATAAGGTATAGTTTGAGGAATGAGTTCACTAAGAATCATGAAAAAAAATCACGCCTAAGATAGCATTTTTCAAAAATAAAATGTGTGATGTCTGTTTGTGGGTGAATTAAATTTCATCACAGCCAAGAAATATATTAGGAAAGGAAAATCAGAGTATAAATTTTCTAGTTGTATACTTCTCATAACAACCCATTTAGGAAAGGTGTATTGTGGTAAGAGTTAACAGAAAAATAAAGACAAGTATGCAAATTATAAAATTAAATAATGAGGATAAAAACAAAAGAGGACTAAAAGTAGGCACTTTCAAGGGTATTTAAATTAAATGAAATTCAGATGATGTAGATCCATTGGTAATTTCAAACAATTCACAATGTGTATGACTATTAATTTTATAGTCCATTGAAATCTAGAATAAAAGCATAATTACATGTTATAGGTTTGTGTTCAATTAGAAATATGGGGGTCAGGAGCATATCCCTTTCCATGGGACATACATATACAGATAGGATATGAAAAATCCTAGGTTTCACTTAGGATTTAGATTTACTCAGTAGGAGATAATGATGATAGTCAAAATGAAAGTCAAAATGGAGACATAAACATTATTCACAATGTGGTACTCATTCGGTAGTTTTTTATAGAGCAAAAAAATCAGAAGCAGCAATCAGGGTGAGAGAGGTCCAATTCTCAGCATACAGCACATTTCACATTTTCATTTTCAAGAATTGCATAAAAGTTACTTGAAAACAAGTTTCATGCCCTGGAAACAAATTCCATGAGTAAATTTGCAGTAACCATGTAGTGGACAATACAGAAATAGGCAGGAAAAAGCAGCAAACGATGCTTTGTTTCACTTCCCCAGGGTGCTGGGATGAGGGGAGTGACTCCCAAAGAGGATGCCAAGAAACTCAGAAGGTAGAGCATGCTACTGAGATGGCCTCAAAAAAGGCTGAAGGAGGGCCTCCCCGTTGACGCAGTGAGTTGAGCGCCACTCTGTGAAGCAGGCCACAACCTTTGCAGCGTGGGTTTGATTCCCAGCCAGCCAGGGAGAAACCCACATGGTGCAGCAGACCTCTCCTGTCTCGCCTACTGTTCCCCTCAGCAGTGTCTTTGGTCCGTCTGCCTGTTCTGCTCCCTGCTCCCTCTAGAAAATTCTCTCACCCTCCCTCACCTCTGACCTGTACCTCAGTTCCTCTATAAATAAAATCTTAAAAAAAAAAAAAGCTGGAGAAGAGGGAGATAAAACATGGGAAGTGGACAGAATCTAAAACGTTCCAGTAGAGGACAAATGTCACCATCGTGATCCTCAACAACATTAAAGGACTTCCATTTGGTAGCTACTTTCTTATTGTCACAGTTCTTCCTACCCACTATTTATATCAGACCAGCATTCTTAACTCCATTTTTAAAAACAACTTAATTAACATAAAATTATTCTATCAAATATTAAGTAAAAAAAGTACAGAGACCCTGAAAAAAAAACTTTGTGACCCCAATCTAAAAACCCATGTCCTTCCCTGCCATCTTTGATGCTTTGTCTCTTTCTTTAGCTGGAATGTAAATATTTTAGGGGTACAATTCCCCCTGTTCAGAGAATGCTTTTCTGGGGTTGCTATTTGTATTACCTTTCATACTCAACATAATCCATATGGAATATAACACAAAGCCAGAAAGACAGAGCTCCCCTTCACTAGGAAAAATTCTTATACACAACACACACATAGCCAGGAAATCTCAGAATGAAGTCAACAGCTGTCTCTGCCAACAGCTCCTGGTTGTCCCTGAATGTTTTCACTCTGTTCCATGACTATAGAAATCCACAGCCTGCAAAATCTGCCTTGCATATTCATTGCCCATGACTCCCATGTCATTTAATCCTCCTTCTGACTCAGGTGAAAGAACAATTCAAGTCCCTCTTGTTTCTTGTTCCTTCTACAGCTTTTCCTTTCTTCTCCCAAATGGTTTACAATCCCGACCACCTTCTTCCATTGACTTCCAGGAATATGAGAGGCCTATTTCTCCATCCAATCCCACATTCTGAAAATCTAGGAACCAGCACTGATGAGTTGTAACAGCACATTGAAAATCATCTAGGAGTGCTTCCTTGAAAAATAATGACTAAGCTAAAATGCACTGTATTTACATGCATATTATACATGAATTATATTTACAAGTAATGAGCAAGATTAATCAAAGAGATAATGCTAAGATTATTATTCAAGTGCTCACAGATAAATGGCATTCTTATTCATTAAAATTTAAATTCACATGAATAGCATCCTATAATTTCACTGAACCTTAACCATGCAAGTGATAAAAAAAAAAGCTGCCAGAATTCGAAGTTATCCTCAATTTTAAGCTGCAGAGGAAAGCAATTTGGTCAAATAGAAGCTATGGCTTCAAAACAGGGATGAATAGTCATTTCAAATAACAAAAAGTCGGAATTTGCAGAAAATTAAGATTTCATAAATAATAGTGTTATTCTCTCCATGAACTGTGGACCAGATAATGTAATATTGAAATTCGACAATTCATCACTAGACCTATCCTTTATTTTAGCAGCTTTCATCTGGTAATATAATAAGAAATTATATTTATTGGATAAAACTTTAAGAAGGAGAAGCCTCTCTGTCTTTCTTTTTCTTGATGAATTTGGCCCAGGATAAGAATATCAAATTATATGTTGACAGAGAAAATAACTTGGCATCCTGAAAGACCAAAAGATGTTACACACATAATTATCTCAGTATCAACACCACATGGTAATATTGTCAGACTGAGGATGAAAAAATTCCGTAAGATGGAAAATGCAAACAGGCGATCTTGCCAACAAAAAGATGGATCTGCATGTATCTTTGGAATGACCAATTTTTTAAGCACGTTTCTACTTTTTTGGAGATTTCATATTTATTCATCTATCATCTTTTATTTGATCATGCAGATGGGTTTGATTTTCCTCCAATAATCTTGGCAAAGTCTCAGGTCATTAGTAAATGCTGACTGATTTTAGAAGTTACATCATTATATTTGCCAATCTAAAAAAGTGGAAAAAAATGTAGCATAAAATAATATGCAATTATTTTACATTCATAGAAAGAGTTACTAATAATATGGAAATATTTTTTAAGCTTTATGGTTTTGCTCCTGACAGGGCACACTACTGCTGCCGGGTAGGCTGAGCTGTCAATGTAGAGTCAAAGCTGTAGAACAATGGATTACTGACAGAGCTGTCAAGGAGTCCATGGGGAAGCTCACTGGCCAGCATTATCTAGGTATTTCCCAACACACCCAAGTTCAGTGTTAACATGTTTTAAGTCCTAGAAGGCTTTTATTTCCACTAATTCTATTGTTGGCCAAATGGTGAGCCAATATTCTGAAATACACAGCAATGTGTGCAAACCAAAGAACGTTGCTCCTCTTTCCTCGGTGCTTCACCCTACCACCTTACAGACACACCCTGGGCTTGTCCTGCTAGGCCCAGGAGAGCTGTGAAAGGAAATGCTCCTTCCAGCAAGTGGGAAGATGCATCTCTTGTCTAGGGTACACCGCCAAGCCCTGGGAGGCTCCTGGCACCCACAAAGAACAGCTGCTCTACTTGCTTTCTGGCTGGAAATAAAAGGAAGTCACAGGGGGAATGTAAATAGCAGAAGAGAGATTTTCATCCAAACATTATTTATGATGCTCAATTTGGAACAGGCCAAATGAAAAATATATGCTTGAAAGTGAATTAAATAAAATGCTAAACTTTTTATTATTTACATAATAAACAGCTCTTTGGTTTGTCTTCATTTCATAACTTTCTTTCCTGATCAAGCGAACTAGACTCAGGCTGACGTGGTCACTCCAGCACTGGTGCTCGAAGCGAAGATGAAGGATCCAGACTCCTTCTAAGAGTTCTTTTGTTTTTCTTTTCCTTTTTATATTTTTTTAATTTTTATATTCCCCATACAATTGCAACCCCCTGATTTTGACCCCCAATCCCTCCTTTCATTTTATATATTTTTTACATCATTTTTCATTTTTGCACAATGTATGCATTTTCATCTTGGTTGTAGTCCCCATACAGTTCCCACCAGGCCTTGTTTTGATTCTCCCCTACCCCCTACTGCCTCCCCCAGCCCCTAGTGTGTCCTCACGGTCCCTCCTGGACAGAAAAGGTAGGGCTCTTCCTTGCTTACTTTCCTTGCTTTCTGCTCTTTCCCCAGTGGGGCAGCATTAATCCCTCTCCCAGGAAGTTACAGGTGGGCTGTTGTGCTCCTATAAATTTCACACTCATAATTAGTCATAAGTAATCTGTGTGCCCTCATTTATCATCTAAGATATTACTAATTAGAAAAAAAAACACCTGGAATTTAAAAATTTCCAATCTGGACTAAAGGGCTTTTCTGCTCCACCCCAGAGAATGATACTTTCCATTTAGCTGACAAGTCAGGAACTTCTCCATCATCCTGTATTTCTCCCTCTTCTTTTACCCCTGAATCAAATCAATCACAAATCCCTACAGCTGACACTTCACAAATATTTCTTCTAACTCCCTATTCCAGCCCTGTTGCCTTAGTTCAGTCCTTCACATTTTCTCCATGAAGTATGTTAGCAGCATCTTTGTTAGATGACCACTTCAAAGTTTTCCTCTTCTTAATACTTCCTTATTTTTCACTGTTTCAGTGATCTTCACTCTGTATCATACATGTTTTCTATCAGATTTTACCAGTCAACATACAAACTACTCCAAAATTTTATAGCTTAAAATATCAACTATTTATTGTTCATGATTCTGCAATGTGGACTAGGCTTAACCGATGATTCTTTGTTTGTTTTGTTTTTCACATTTTATTTTTCATATATTTTTTATTTTAACATTTATCATTTTTAGACAATATTTGCTTCCCCCAACCCCCTCAGATTGAGTCCCCATAGAGTTTCCTTCCCCAAGGCACCCATGCACCATCACCTCAGTCCCCTGTGCTCCTCCCTCCCTCCCTCTGATCCCTCTCCTGCCTCTTCCTCTGCAGGATGGCTCTGGTTTATAATTGTCTGTTTTTGCTTTGTTGCGTTTTGTACTGTTATTATTATTTTTCTTTACACTGATGTCTTATTGCGTTCCCCTATATTCCTGTTATAAGTGAAACCATCCAATATTTTTCCTTTTCCTTCTGGCTTATTTCACTGAGCATAATTCCTTCCTGTACTCATTACCAGGAGTCACTTAGGCATCTCTGGTTACCTAGAAGTTTGACCAAAGCTAGAAAGCCATGACAGCTTCACTCATACATCTGACCTCTCAGTTGGAATGCTGAAATATTTGGAGAGTGGCATGGCCATTCTCTCCCTCCAACATGGTAGCCTAGCCTCTTTACAAGGTAGTTCAGGGCTCCAAAATGGAGAGAGCAAAGGCTGATCACTTCTTAAGAACGAGGCCTTACTTTCATTAGTGCTCCCACATGCACTGATTATTTAATTGTTGTTTTAGCATCTTGCTCTTAAATAAGATCAAATTATCAAGGAGTAACAGGCATTTGAGGAAATTATTTAATGTGAAAGTAAACGCAAAATGACGGAAATAATCAACTTGGAGGATTTATAAAAGATACAGAAAGAAAAACAAATATAAAAGCATAACTGTCCTCAGAGATAAGAGAATACTGCTCCTTCTTAAAAGACAAATATTTTGAGAAATATTCTTTTATCAAATGAGAAACCCAATGGAAGAATTAGAAGGTGAAGTCAAGGAAATAGCCTATGAGGAAGTCAGAAAGTAAAAGAAGGGGAATTAATAACTTAGAGGACTAGCGCAACAGATTCAACATCCAAGAACTGGGGTCCTAGGAATATTAAAATAGTAAAGATAAATGGTGAGAAAGAAATCACCAAAGAAATGCTCCCCAAAATAAACTAAAATGAAGGACATCTATTTCAGACTGAATGAACCTACAAAGGTCTTAGCACAATGGATAAAATTAGAATACACCAAAGCACAACACGGTGAATCTTCAGATTATTGGCAACAAAGAGAAAATTATGCAAGCTTTTTGGAGAAAGGTGACAAATAGGTATCACATTTAAAAGATCAAGTTTAAAAAATATTATCATCCTTTCCCACAACCTTCTGCTATAAGTTATGAAAACAGAAATGCCTTCAAAATTCTGAGAAAAAAATAATTTCCATCTAGAATAGTTTGCCCAGACCAAGACTTAATTATGTTGGGGGAATAGATTAAATGTAGTTTTGCCTCTGAAAGATCTTTAAAATTGTATTTCTCATGCATGAATTTTCAGGAAGATACTGAAGGATATGCGCTATTAAAGTGAGGAAATGAAAGAAAAAAAGGAAACACATGGAATCCAAGAAGAAGATATTCTATCACCAAAGAGTGGCCATGGGCTTCTCTGCAATGAGAGCAAAAGGAGCTCTGATGATGGTAGCTGTACAGCCTGTCTGGAAATCAATTAATTCAAACAGAAGCAGATCTAAATGTCTTAAGGGAGATGTTTTTCTAACAAAAATGAAATTGATAGAATATCTAAAATGTTTTAATATATTGACAGGATATTAGTTTTAATTACAGAGAGAACTGGGTAGGTAAATAATAACTATGGGAAACAAGGATTTTTGCACTGGAGAGAAAAAAAAATCACAGCATACCACAGAACTCAGCTACTTAAATACGTAAATATATATGTGGTTACCTACATAAACACTGACTCCTATTCTAAATATTTACTAAAATCATGATATAAATATACTGGGAGAATAGCAACCAGTGACCAGAGGGGTGTGTGTGTGTGTGTGTGTGTGTGTGTGTGTGTATATATATATATATATTATATATATATATATATATATGAGCGAGGAAATGAATGGATAAAAGAAGATTAAAGTCTCATCATTCATGGTAAATAGGTAATGTTTAAAGCTGATAAATCAAGAAATAGCAATGACTGTGTGTTATTCATGGATATGGAGGTAAATATCAAACGAATCAACTGAAAGAATTGAAAGAAATTGCTTTGGGAAGTGGGAAAGAGTGAGGGCAGGGAAATGTTTACTATATGAATATTTAAATGCATAACTTTGAATATTTAACTTTGGAAATTCATGTGGTGCATGTATGCTACCTTCCTTTCAAGTGGCAGATACTGATGCTAGGTAGGCAAGGGAGGCTTTAAGATACCTCAATTCATAGTTTGGGGGCCATAAATTACTGAACATTTTCCTTTAATTTGCCAACTTGTCCTTGGTCTATTCCTGAACATCAGGGCTCCAATGATGTATAAGGAATTAAAGAATAAATAAATGTGAAGTGACAGATGGTTTTTAAATAGGGGAACTGGTTGTAAAGGCAGCAAACGCACCAATAAAACTAAATGTCGTGGCAACTGCTCCAGACCTCAAGATCAAGCAAACGTACTACCCTCTCTTTCATTTTTCCTTCCAGCTAAAATTTCTTGCAATGATTGGTCAGAGAGTTGTAGATATCCTGGGGGAAATTACTGACAGATATAAACAAATTCCATATTTCAGGGGCCACTTGTTTTATCAAACCAATTAGTTTTTTTTCAAACTATGGTTCCTTCTATTTGCTGATATGAGGATCAGATTTCTCAAATCCATGAAAATAATTTCTCAAACTCAGATGAGAGAAAATAAAAGAAGGACCAAGGCCCTGGAGAATTTGTCTTTTTCCAACTCATTGTCAATGCTGTTCTGCTTTGAAGGAATGTGCGTTTGATTCATGTGTTAGGATGACATTTATGCTTAGAAAATCACCCACATTTTGATCTTTCATTCCTTCTGGGACAGTTAGTGAAAAGTGATTTTATAAGTTACAGTTCTGACCTTTTTTAGGATTCTGTTATTTGATTAAAAAGCATCAGAGGTCTTCTGTCTGGCAGTGTTTATTGCTTGTAACAAAGCAATCAGAAATGCAACCAAAGAGCAATTTGTAGGGGTTATGGATTCATTCACAACAAATATTTATTGTTACTGGTGCAATTCCACACTGAAAATGAAATAGACCAGAGATCTGTTTGTCTTCCTCTCTTGGGACCCATGACACTCAACTATTCTATAGGTGAAAACAATTTATAAAGTTGGCATTTGGCTTCTTGAGAAATTCAAAATGTTTGCGTGAGATCCAATTGAAACTTTGCCTCGGCAGCTCTCTCCAGGGGAAGTGTGGTGTGACTTGATGCAGTGTTGTTCTATAGAACATCTTTTTTCTCTGAAACCACGTGATCTGTAGATGTATGAGAGAAACTGAGTCCTTTCCGGGTGGCTCATCATGCCAAAAAAATATTCAGAATTATATCAATTTGTTATTTATTTTCCCTGTTTGACTTGTGTACTGATGTGCCGAACCACCGCTGGTATGAAGATAACAATTCTGGATTGATTTTAGTGTATCTTTTATAAGATAAAATATGTGAACAGATTATTGTATGGCAATAATCTGCTCTTGTTAACAGCAACATAATCATCCCATGGCAATTAGCTATTTATATCCCCAGACTCTCTCAGATTAGCTATCAATAGCCTTGGTCTCTCAATGAGAAAAAAAAAAATCCCCACAACCTGAAACTCCTGTCTGAATGTGTACAACTTCTCTAATGCATGACTCTTCCTTGAAGATGTTGCTTTTTCATTTGGTAAAATGTAGAATTCGACTCTAGAATAGTAATAAACAAGTTCTTTTTTTGGAAACGGAAAATGTGACTTACTACATGTTGACTTGGCTAGAAAACTGGGAAACTGAATACTTCCTCAAGGAAATTAAAGAACTAAATTACCACAAAAAGTTTTGATATTTCAAGCTTAAGTTTATATTTCTTGGTACTTGGTTTTAGATTTGGGCTCTCAAAGGTCAATTGAGAAAGAAACTTAAGAGGTATAGTAATGTGTTTAATTCAAACCAAGATATGATAAAGAACTTTCTTCCAGCAAGAAATGCTGACTATTGAAAAGTAATCACAGTAAAATGGTGGGATGTGCTTTAAAATAACATCACAACTCCAGCAGTTGGGAAAAGCTCCAGAATTTGCTTCAGCTCTACCACTGCCTATGTAACTTTGAAGGAAATATTTAATTTCAATAGTTCTCAGCAAGTCTTCACCTATCAAACAAGAGTGTGAGTCTCCAACCCTACAGTCTCTTAATGTCTTTTCTCTGAAGACACAGCAAAATAATCACAGTTAATAGCAATAATGTTGACTGTGATCCTTTGTGGCTAAAAAAGTAGGTAGAGGGAATCAATGACTTCAATTTTAAAACAACACATAAGACCACTCAGTTCAATTGAGATACACTTATCAAATTTATCAACATTAGTAATAGCAGTAAGAGAGTAGGTGACACAATATTTCAAGGAAAAGTAGGAATTTAGTTTTCTCTTTAACTTTTCATTGCTCATTGTCCATGTAAATATAGACTATAAAACTGACTCACTTAACCAACTGGGTTTCAAAAAATTCAGTTTAATGTTCACATAATCAATTTACAAATTAAATGTCAATTAATATAGTTACTTTCTAGATTAATTGTGTATTTAGCCCAAGTTTCCCAGAATAGAGAATCTGAATAAAGCCCGTAACTCATAGGGGTGTGAATAGACTCAAACTGTCAATTAAGAACCTTAGCACCTATCTTATGAAAGGTTTACCTCTTCAAGGAAATGCAAATGGCCAACAGGCATATGAAAAAATGTTCAACATCACTTGTCATCAGGGAAATGCAAATCAAAACTACCATGAGATACCATCTTACACCAGTGAGAATGGCACATATTAAAAAAACTAGCAACAACAAATGTTGGCGAGGGTGTGGAGAAAAAGGAACTCTCCTGCACTGTTGGTGGGAGTGTAAACTGGTCCAACCACTATGGAGAGCTGTGTGGAGATTTCTGGACGTACTAAACATAGAGCTTCCATATGATCCAGCAATTCCACTCCTAGGTATTTACCGAAAGGACACAGAAACATCAATTCCAAAGAACACCTGCACCCCTATGTTTATAGCATCACTATTTACAATAGCTAAGCTTTGGAAACAACCAAATGCCCAAAAATAGATGACTGGATCAAGAAGATGTGGTACATATACACCATGGAATATTACTCAGCATTCAAAAAAGATAAACACATGCAATTTGCAGCAACATGGATGGCGCTGGAAGGGATCATGCTCAGCGAAATAAGCCAGAAAGAAAAAGAAAAATACCAGATGGTCTCACTCATAGCAGGAATCTAGAAAACTTAAATAAGGGACCAGGAAAATGAATAACTATAAGAAAGTGAAAATCAAAATCAACAAAAAACTATGAACCAGAGACACTCTATGGGGGTGGGGGAGGGGAGGGCTTGGGGTCAAAATAAGGGGGTTGCAATTGTATGGGGAATATGAAAATAAAATTTATTTAAAAAAAAAAGAAAGGTTTACCTCTTCAAAGACAGAAAAAGAACTACTTCCCTGAGGAATGCAGTTGACAAATGACCTCTCTTTCCCCCTGAGCGGCATTCTCTTTTTACAAACTGGCATCATGGTTTGTATCCTGCCATCACACTAGACGAAATATTCAACTAATATTAAACAAGACTAGGCCCTCCTCTGCACAAATTATCACTCAGTCTTACCTTTCTTCTAAATGTCTGTGCCAAGAAAATGTCTTTCCTGAAGATAATTGTTTTACATTAGTAACTATTTTTTGTGATACACAAAAAATCAATGGGTCTCATTTGGTGCTTAATGTCACACCAAGAAAGGCAGGCATATAAGCAGACCTTTCACTGCCTGGAGCTTTCAACTCTCCAGCTTTGAGCCAGTTTGGATTCTTGTTAGTTCAGTGCTTTGTGCTGCTCATTGGCAGTTTTTATCGCCCCATCATTCCAGCAAAGTTAGGTTGGTTTTTTTGCTTTGTTTTCTTTTTCATTCAGAGAATTCTAATTATAGTTCCCACACAAAGCAACTCACATATTTCCATTTCTTACCTGAAAACAAATGAATTCTAGTCTACTAAAAATGGCACATTTTACAGATAATCACCTTCATAAAAGCTAGCATGTAATGTAAGTATAACATTAACACTGAACGTGCAAGTTTCTATGGCCTTAAACACCAAAATCAGAACTATTCTGAGGATTTGCCAATAGATTGCCTCTTAGAAGAAAATGATTAGAACACTGCCTTATCTTCAGGATTTTTAAAGTGATATCCAGTAAAATATTCTTGAACACATTAATGTATACCTTAAGCATCAGTGCATTTCACTCAACACTGAAGTTGTCAGAGTATGCTACAAGCTCAGAAGCTAAAAACAAGGAGATAAGTCATTGCTGCTTCTTCCCCTCTTTATTATCTCACAATAAATTTAGGGACTTATATAATATTGCTGATTGCTCAGGAAACTTGCAGAGCAGCATCTATCAGTTGTGATTAGAAATGCAATAGCTATTACCTTGATGAAAGAGTGAACAACTTCTTATGGAGCAATTCATTTCTAACTACCAATAGCAAGTCATGTATTAAAATCATCATCACTGTTCTCACCATTGCTGTTCACTCATTGCCTACTAAGTGTAAGCACTATTTATATACATCTTATGGTTTCTCTTTTTTTAAAGATTTATTTATTTTGCATACAAGAACTGGGGTGTAAGCCAGAAGTGCGGGGGGTGAGAGGATTCACCAAAGGGGGTGGGGAGCACACCAGGCAGATGTACTGAAATACACTCCTGAGGGGAGAAGCAGGAGAGACAGGAGAGGTCTGCTGCACCGTGTGGTTTACTCATTGGCCAGCTGGGGATGTGGATGGCTCCCTGGATAGCTGGGGATGGAATCGAACTCATGTTGCAGTGGCTGGA
>NW_023601322.1:17650736-17679619 GCF_014898055.3 Talpa occidentalis
TGCACTTCAGAGTCTACCTTCCTTGATGTTTTAGCAGTTCTCTGACAAAGGCAGAATCTATTCATTTTCTCCCAACTGTGATGGAGAAAGTATTATGGTGATCTTTAGTAATTAAGCAACCTATTTAGATAATTTGTGAGTGTACAGACTTTGTCTCTAAGTGGTTTCATGGCCAACATGCCATGCCATACACCTCAATTGAAAAAAATAATTCATAACTCTCCACTAAAGTGAGTGGTAATCTTCATAAAATATGAATCTGACCTTGAACACCCTTCAACCGCAGGCTAATGTGGATGTTAGTGGGGCAGCCTACTCTCTCATGCTCTGGATTCTGCCTACCACTCTCATCTCAAGGTTTCCTGACACTACATAATATGGTAGCAACACCAACTGCTCTTGATCCACTATTGCCCCAACACTCTAAACATCACAAAGTATCTTCTACCGTTATCATACAACCCTCACATCTCAGACATATTGAACTCTCTTCAATCTGGAATGTTCTGTGTTTGTTCCAGATAAGTAGTGATAATGCCCCTTGTGATGTATTTTCTGATTTATGGTTCCTTACTAAACCAAACTGGCACATACAGCTGTGATATTTTCTTTAATAGTGTTAGTCTATGGGCCTCCCCTGGTGGCACAGCAGTTGCGCACCGGGCTGCGAAGCTGCCCGCAGCCTCTGCAGCGCCGGTTCGATCCCTGGCCACCAGCAAGGGTACCACAAAGCGCAACAGACCTCTCCTGCCACGCCTGATGCTCCCCTCAGCAGTATATTTTGTCAGTCTGCCTATTCTGTTCCCCGCTCTGGCTCTGGTGAATTCTCTCACCCTCCTGCGCTTCTGACTGTACCCAGCACTTATATAAATAAATTAATAAATCTTTTAAAAAAACATAATAAAAAGAAAAAATAGTGTTAGTCTACCTTTCATAAAGGTTGTTTCTATAGCATGTGAATTCATAATTCAAGAAGTAAACTGTTAGCAAAAGCTTTCCTGAATGTAAAACTCAAAATAAGTTTTTTCAGATCACAGCTGTTAGAAACAGTTGTTTGAAGATCAAAAAGAAAAAAAGGAAGGAAGAGAAAACTTCAGATGGAAACTCATTAAGCAATTATTTCTCCTATCTAATCAATGTCCTTCATTAGGCAAAAAAATTATCACACTTATTTACTTTGTGCAATGACCCTTCATATCTTTGTATAAAATAAGGATTTGTGATTCCATTTCTGACTAGCTTTGAGCTTAAAGTTCACTTTCCCACCTGTATGGGATTATTTAGGCATGCACTGACTGCATGTTCATTAGCTAATGACTGCTGTGTCTGGCCATCCATAAGGGTCAAGTTCATTATTACGAAGCAACATGAGGGCTTTGCAGTCAGAGCAAAACAACTCAGGAAGGAGGAAATACCAACAACCTCCAACCTTTGCATTTTTTTCTTCCCCACTTATAGGTTAACTCACTTCGCCAGTAGCTTCCCCAAATTAATCCACCTTCAAAATGTAGACTACCATCACCTACATATTTCAGTTCTACTTCTTAGGTTTTTTGCCACTACAACTCATTTCTCCACTTTCTAACCTTCCATGATAACAAAAAGCAAACACACATCAGAAACACATGCAGCAATGCATACACAGAGGACAAAAGAAAGTTAGGAGATGAATTTTTGTCAACTGGTTGTGAAAACTTAGGATCAAGAGTCCTCTATAGCCTAAATACAATTGAAATCTAATTAAATATTGTATATCTGTATTTTTCTGTAAATACTGACATCTAATCATCTTTAGTCACAATAAAGACAAAATGAATACAGAGCTAGTAGTATTTAAGGGATAGTGCTCAAAATCTGAATCATGACTTAAATGAATAACTTTATATTCCATGATATGAAAAAGAATAGGAAACTAATATCTATAAGGTTTTATGCAGTTTCTTAGTGTTGAAAATGTTCAAGTTACATAGACACAGCCTTACTTTTTATTGCTTGGATAGCCTTTAAAAATAATATACCATATTTTGAGACATTATATTTTCAACTATTAATGTTGATAAAAGTTGGGCACAGGGATGTGAGTCTTGGAATATTCTTTCCATTACCACATATTCCATTTCCCTGACAACTTCACATCTCTGCTCCTTAAGATTCCTTTTCAGTACATACTAGAAAGACGTTTTTGAACTTGTCCACTGCTATTTCTAATTTGTCTGATCTTCATCAGTCAGTTTAAAGGAGCATAAAATGTCATCTGCCTCATCCGTCACTGTGTGTGTGTGTTAATGTATTTATCTGATTCACTTCCCCTGACTCGGCTAAGCTTGATGCAGTTCTGAATCTTTCCCATCTCCTCATTTATTTCAGTCACTCCTCGGGTGTACTGGAGCTGAATTTCTCAGGTAGACTCGTCTGAAAAGATGGCATGCTTTAGCAATTCTATAAGCAATCATCATCCAAATAGCCTGCAAGTTCTGCTTTGTATATTCACTATGAGTTTAGTGCCAAACAAAGGTATATTTTCCCCCTAGTCCCTCACTTAGTTCTTTCAGGAAACTTTTCAATGGAGAAATGGTGACTTGATTTCTTTCAGATGCCTGGAGATACTGAAGGATGCTATGTGAGCATGTGGCCTGGGTATGAACACTAATGTGACATTTGGTAACAGTATGGTCACAATTGCTACTATTGAAAATAACAGTTTACTTTCCTGGTGCAGTGACATGATGAAATGAAGTGGTTTAGGGCTACTTTTTTCAGGGGCTCAGTACAATGTCAGAACTTTCTCCTTTGTCACCGTCACCACCATCATCATCATGAACACTTTAGACTCTAACACTTAACTATATGCTTATGATACTTAAGCGACTAATGCCAGGTCTTGGTCATATTAATAGGTAGAGAGACAAAATAAGGTAAATTAACATCGCAGGCAGTAGATACTGTTTCTTAGGTGAATAGTGATGCCACAAGATTCCTACACAGGAATGTCTAACAGACACTGCCCTCTTGTTGCCTGACCATACATTGGGCCACCAGTTACACATAGCCATCCCCTTCTTATAAGGATACCAGTCACATTGGATTAGTTTAATTTTAAACTAATCACCTCCTGGGGCCTCCCCTGTGGTGCAGCGGGTTGAGCACAGCGCTGTGAAGCTGTCCGCAGCCTCCGTGGTGCTGGTTCGATTCCCACCAGGGGAGATTCCCACAGGGCATGAAAGACCTCTCCTGTCTCGCCTGCTGCTCCCTTCAGCAGTGTATTTTGGTCCTTCTGCCTGTTCTGCTCCCTGCTCTGTTTCTGGTGGATTCTCTCACCCTCCTGCACCTCTGGCCTATACCCAGTGCTTGTATAAATAAATATTGAAAAAAAAAGAGTTTAAACTAATCACCTCCTTAAAGACTTAATGTCCAAATATGGTTAAAGTGCAAGGTACTGGGGGTTGAGGCCTCAACATCTGCATTTGGGAGTGGTCCAAATCAACCCCTAATGTGGAGCTAACATTCTAGTGCTAGAAACAAACTCATGCCCTCATAAAAATCAACTCCCTGGGAATGCCTCTAGGGTTTCTCCATCACACCAACATGCCTAAACCCAGGAACCCAAAACAGAGGGTCAGGCTAAGTGTGCTGTCACCCACACACACTAAACTTTCTCCCATTTTGCCAGCACCACCCAAAATGAGGGGAAGAGTGAGCACTACCTCTCCATTCCTGTTGTGAGCTATCTCTTCTCAAGGATTCCTTTGATATCCACCATAACCTGGCTCCTTTTGAGAATGATGAGGACGAAGTTCTAAACACAGTGAGATTTGGCCTTGAAGCTGCAGATGCAAGGGCAAACCCAAGGGATAGTCCCAATCACAGGTTTAATAGGAATATAATAAGAGAAGGAAAAGCTTTGTAAAATAAATGCACTATGTGTAACCTGAACTTCCTAGTCTCAGCAGTCTGAAGGTAAAATCAGGTCACATTAATATTAATAATAATTTCTTTCTGGCCCAGAGCCATACCCAAAGAACAGCACAGTCTTATTCGTGTTTCCCCTGCCCCACACCCCAAGGTCTTTGACCATCTCTCAGTTATTTCTGGGTGGCCAAAGGATGAGTTTCAGTTCCCATTGGCTCAGAAATAAATACACATCTGCCCTTTCTCTCTAAGCTCTGTGAAGGAGTTTAATTACGGAATATTTGGGCATTGCCTCTCCACCACCACAGCTGAGCAGGTTGTCTGTGAGAGGGCTGCCTCCCCGCCACTCTGCACTGCAGTTTCTGTCAAACCTGGCAATGCTGCCCTTGAAAACTTGTAAATGATGCCCTTTCTCCAACTTACCTATGTCATCCTCACCTAGGCAACCAGGCAGCACCACCAGTATCTCAAGGCTAACACATCTCTTGCTAAAATGTTCCCTGGAAATGAAGGAGAGGGGACTTCAACTTCAGGCTTCTCCTCACCCCTAAATAAAGTACTCAAACATACCAACTCATGGATTTTCAGTCTAGCCAAGAGTTAAGTGACTGAGTTTCACATACATTCTGCTAAAACCCCAGAAAGGACTTACTTTAGGAATAACATAAAGTAAGGTCAACACTCTAGAACTGATGACAAAACCAAACACACAAACCTTAACAAATAAAATCAAATGTGACAGAATAAAAAGTGCCCACTAGTAACTTAGCTGTCCACCTGGAGAACAGTCAACATTCTTCAGATACTATAATCCAGGTTCCCACCAACTTACCATTGCTTCTATGTAGCGTAAAATCAAATATTACTACAAATGCAAAAGAGAAAAATGAAATAATAAAGAAAAAAATTAACAGAAACAGATTCCAATACACCCACATGTTACAATTAGTAAGGCAAGGGATTTTAAAAGACATTACATTGATAAAAGGATACAAACTTTTAATTAAAAGCTGAATAAGGTCAGAGGATATAAGATATAACTTAATGAATTTAGTTGCTAACACTGCATTATATAACCAAAATTTATTAAAAGAATAGAACTTAAATGCTTTCAACAAAACAGGTAAATACATGCAGCAATAGATGAATTAATTAATTTGAGGGGGGAATCCTTTCACAGTGTATGTATATATCAAATCTTCACATGTACAACTTAAATATCTTCCAATTTTGTCAATTATATGTCAATAAATCTGGTAAATAAGCAGTTATTTATGTTTCTCGGTATTAAAAGTAAAGATGGTCATTTGAGTAAATGGATGGCAAACAGAAAATAAAACAACTGGTGATTCTAGAAATGGTAAATAAAAATTGTGAAATAATATATTCACTGAATGTGTTTAGTGGTGAGCTAGAGAGCACAGAAGAGAAATTTATAAAACTTAAGGTCAGAGCAATAGAACTAATCAAAAAAAAAATAGTTTAAATATATGAACAAAATCTCAGAAATCTGCACATCAATATCAAGAGACCTAACTTACGTGTAATTGAAGTACTGAAAAAGGAGTGGAAAATGGAGCAGAAAATATCTGAACAAATAATAACAAATTTTATGAAAAAAATCAGCTTAAAAATCTAAGAATCCCAAGCAGATAAATACGTGAAAACCACACTTTGTCACCTTAGGGAATGAGTGAAATATTACTGCTGTAAAATACCTACATTTTATTTGAAATGACACAATATTATTTATAAATAGACTGTGAAAAAATTAAGAAAACATTGTAAACCACAGCTATCATTTTAAAAATATAAATATAACTAAAAATCTAATAGGTAAATTAAAAAAGACATATAAAAGTTGTATTTTATTGGCTTTTGAAAAGCCAGGAAAGGAAAAATGAGGAACAGCAGCAATAGTTTGGACAAAGAGAAAACAAAAAGTCAAACCAGACCAATAATTAGTAGATTAGACCTTTATATTTATGGTTGACAATTTTTGACAAAGTCTTAATAGGAATTCAGTAGAATCTTCTCAATAGTGGTACTGAGGCAATTAGATATCCAAGTGCAATTAAAAAAAAATGAATAAGAAAAAATAACTTCATACCATTGTGAAAATTAGCTAAAAGTCTATCATGGGTCTATTAAATCATAGACTTAAATGTACAGTCTAGAACTGTAAAATGTACAGTCTAGAACTGTAAAATGTCTACAACAAAGCTCCAGAAAACATCCCTGTGACCTTGGTTTAAACAGATTTATTTATTTACTTATGACATCAAATTCTCTACTCATAATTTTTAAAAAGTGGCTTAACTTCATCAAATTCAAAAACTTGTCCTCCTTGAAAAACAGTGTTTAGAAAATGAAAAGACAAGCAACAAACTAAGAGAGAAATCTGCAAAACAAATGTCTGATAAAGAACTGAATCCAAGATTTATTTTACATATTCAATGTTCAATGCATATAATAAAGAACTCCAAATTCAATGAGAAATACAAGGAGCCAATATTTCCCCAAAGATGGTATAGTGATGGAAAAAAAAAAAATCACATGGAAAGTTGTTCAAAAGCATTAGGATTTAGGAAAATGAAAATTCAAACCACCATGAGATATCACTACACCTTGATTAGAATGTCTATGATTAGAAATACTTCACATTGCAAGTGTTGGGAGAATGTGTAGCAACTATAAATTATTTCTATTTCTGATGAGAATGTCAAATGATATAGCCACTTTGGAAAGAGGTTGATAATTTAATAAAAAGTTAAACACATCCTGGGGACTCCCTGATGGTGCAAGGGGTTAAGTCTTGGCACAAAGAAGCTATTGGCAGCCACTGCACCATGAGTTCGATTCCCAGCCAGGGAGCTGACCCATATGGCACAGAAGACCTCTCCTGTCTTGCCACTGCACCCCTCAGGAGTATATTTCAGTAGATCTGCCTGTCTGCTCCCCACTCTGTTTCTGGTGAATCCTCTCACCCCACCCACCCCATACCTCTGGCCTATACCCCAGGTATTGTATGCATCAATAAATAAATCTTTAAAAAATAAAAATAAAAATATGCTCATGGTAACACTGCTTATAAAAGCAAAACACTAAACAAGAGAAATGTCCAACAATAAAATAGATCATTGTGTTATTAAACTGATTACAATACTGCAATAAAAAATTTTAAAAATACCCTACAGCTTCATGCAAATACATGGATGAAACTTCAGAACATACTTACGGGTAAAAATGGCAAATCATAGAAGCACAAAAATATTATTATGGTTATAAAAATTAAAAATATAGAAAATTAAAATGTTACTTAGGAATATTAACAACTGTTGTAAAACTATAAAGAGAAACAAACACAATTCAGATTAATGTTTCTCCAGGGCAGATGGAATGGGAATAGATAGAAGGGAGAGTGCATGGGGTGTCTCAAATTTAATTGTGATGTTTTAATTCTTAAATTGGGTGGTGGTCAACCTGAGTGTTTCTTATATATTTTTTATATTGCAGGCCTGTTTTATAAGTATCCTCTGTAATTTATTCAGTATTTAATAAAATATGTAAGCAATCATAGAACTTTCAAATATAGGGATTGTCAGACTGGATGTACAAAGTGTGACAATGCATATGCTGTCTAGAAAAGGTCCACTTAAAATAAAAAGACTAGAGAGTTTGAAAGAATAAGGATGGGAAAATAAATAAATAAAAAAACATAAGGATGGGAAAATAAGCAAAATAAAAAACATAAAAGAACAAAAAGCATAAGAAAGCAGATGTTATATAAGTCAATGTAGACTTAAAGACAGAAGTATCTTCAGTAATAAAGGAGTATTTCTTAATATCCAAAGGTACAGTTCGACAAAGTAATGTAAAAGGAGTGAAATATTCATGTGCAAACACAAAGACAAACTGATTCAGTAAAATTGCCCTTGTTATCCAAAGCAGTACAGTCTACTAAGCCTTTTGTTAAGTCATTTTCATAAAGTCTGTCTCTTTCTCTCTTCCTCCCCTTTCCCCCCACCTCCTTTTCTCTCCATCTCTTTCCCCTTTTCATCTCCCCTCTTTCTCCTACAAGATGAAAGAAACATAAAAGACAAAAATGATGTAAAGTGATGAGACTATTACCATTAATTTACATAGAAATATTTTGAGTGTTTCCAAACCTCAAAATAACCTACCAAATTATATCAAATAATACATGAATCCTAAATAACACTAACATAAAGTAAAAGCAGGAATGAGATGAGCACAGCCTGTGCAAAACAGAAATAGTGTATATACATGTAGTTACACTTTTGAGTCAGGAAGACAGTGAGCACAATGGAAGACCCAGAGATGGTGATGGCGTTAGGCTGAGTCGACGGAGGCTGGGGCGGTGGGAGATACAGGATAGTGGTGTATAGGCGAGAAAGGAAGAACATCCTGTATTAACATCTTATTGGCTTAATCCAGGAGACCAGGCAGGTCACTAAGGTCTTTCTTCTGTGTCTGCCTGTCTCCATATCAAAGGTCTAAATCCATGGACTGCTGCGGCTTATGTAGAAGGCTTGAAATAAGAGAGTATACCACCTCACTTTTGCCTATTGTCATGGAAGTGAAAATATTCCTCAGATTTCTTTTGATTAGCATAAACAGGTACTAATGTAGCTCTTTTGGAAAAATATAGCACCATAACTAGCTTGAAAAGGTGGGAAATACCTGTAATAATGCAGATTCCTTCTTTGAGATCTCTGGAAAGAAGAGTTGTGATCTGGAAGGAGTCAGGCTCTGTCGACTTCATCAATCCATCATTCCAATCCTGAATCACCTTTCTTCAAATTTCTTTGACTTCATATTCACAAACTTTGACCCTATCCTAAAGAAAGAGAAGAAAAAGCACACTATCAGCAAGAACAATAAAACTTAAAAAAAATAAAATATAAATGTATTCATAATCAACATCACAACTGTCAGCATTTATTCACTTTAAATCTGAACTAATTGGCTGAAATTCTAAACATAATTTGTTTAGACAATGAACTTTTAATTTCTGCCTCTATTTGCAACTTGCTCTTTTCATTGGTAGTTTTTCTCTCTTATTTTTTATGTCTGCACTTAAATCAGGAATACAAATATTGAACTTAAAAATGAATTGATACATAGTTGAACCCATGTGTGATCAGAAAAATCGAAGACATTTTTCTTTTCAGACAAAAGTATTAAATGAATTGCATCTAGGCTAAGTGGAAATATTACATTGACATGAGTAATATTCAAGTTGCTGCAAAAGACTGCAGTATTTGCTGATTACTCTATGGTAACTGTGTCAGAAACAGGGCTTGGGGACAGATTTCATCTTCTAAAATTATTTCCACTGAGAAGGAGAAGCTAGCACCTTGATGATTCTGAAAGAATAAACAAAACAAAATAACTCAGGCAACTGACATAGGCTGGGGACATGTACAAACTACCAACTTCTCTGGCCCCTGTCCATTTAGTCTTCTCTCCTAATTCACTCTGATTTATGTCATGGGTGGATTTATTCTCTTCTTTTCTCCAGCTCACGATTAATATTTTCAGAGTTAGACTATTTTTCCTAGTTCATACTCTCTGGAGAAAGAGGTGCAGATCATATAAGCTGGGGTTCAGTCACAGAGGATTCCCATGTCTCTTCAGCTGTTATGACACTGACACTCTGTATAGATATAGGACACCTAGAGGTTGGTCAGAGCTGAAAACACCAGCAAAACATCACAATATTTCTAATATACAGGTATACAGGAAGTGTGTGACCATTGTTCAAATATATTTTCTCAGTTGAGGTGTGCACTTGTGTGATTTGTGTGAACCAAACATTAAAACCTATCACATCATTTTGTGCTATTACACACATGTGCTCACCTAAGAAGATGGGGCTAAGCAATACAAATATGTTTACCATCCATCATCTCAACAAATACTTATTCATTAAATATTTATTGAGCACCTATGATGTACCAGCAGCACATGAATTAAAGCTATAAAGAATTACTCATAGACCCCCCCTTAATCACCTTCCAACCTAGGGGCAGAGATAAACCAAAGACTAAAAAACTTTACTTCCAAATAGAAAGTGATAAATACCACAAGAACACAAATAAAAAGGGCCAAGGGAGTCTCAAAAGGGAAGACTAACTATGAGGGTAGAGACTGCAGCGGCGAGGGATGCTTTATGGAGGAAGTGTTTTCCAAAATGGGCCAGACAGTCTGGTCAGATTTCAATAGGGATGATGGGTAGAAACATTTCCATTTACACAAACAGCATATAAAGAAATGTATGCAGAAATAAGCAATCATGGTGGATTATCAAATGTATGGTTATGTTAAATTTGAGTAGAACATATACTTGCCAAAGGGTATCCTGGGACAGGAAGCATAAGCATAGGCATAGGCATAGTGATTTCAAATAAATGTAATGAGAACGTATTCAAAGAGTCAGAGTATGGGGATGACATGGAGATGTGTGCTTCTGGTCTCGTTTATTCCTGTACCCTCTATACACAGTAGAAATCCATGTCCTTAGTGGCTGTCCAATAAAAAAAAAAAAATGTTTTATAAGCACTTACTCTGGGCCAGACCCTGCGCTAAACACTTCACATATAAAAGCTCATGTATTTCTCAAGTTTTGGAATTAATTTAGCTAAGATTATACAATGTGGTGGCATAGCAATGCCACAGTTCTAGAAACAAATTCCTTCCATATTAATTTCTTATAGCTCTACATCTAAACCAAGTTCACACAGCTTATAGATAACAGATCAAGGACACAGGCCAAAACCTGAATTAGTCTACTGTTGCTACTCAAGAAATACATATCTATTAAATAAATAAAGGCCTTCATATCAAGGACAAAATTTAATATTCTTTTTGTATCATGGTTAGATAGACACAACCTCCTGAAATAAGTTATAGTCCTCCTTGTTATATTCTCAGTGATAGAAAACAGGAACTGCTGGTTAGGATCAGGGTCTCTGTCCTCAGGAGAACATGGTATGTGGCTGTTTTCTTTTGTCTTGTCATTGAATTCGACAGGATATTCTACAAGCTAGCTCCCAGGTGCTACAGCCAGGCATCAGCCATCAAGATCTGAACTTCCGGGCCTCCCTGGTGGCGCAGCGGTTGAGCGCTGGGTTGCAAAGCTGCCCGCAGCATCTGTGGCACCGGTTCGATCCCCGGCTGCTCCCCGGCCACTGGAGGAGGGTCCCACATGGTGCGCAGACCTCTCCTGCCGCCCGCTGCTCCCCTCAGCAGTGTACTTCGGTCCTTCTGCCTGCTCTGCTCCCCACTCTGATGAATTCTCTCACCCTCCCACACTTCTGACTGTACCCAGTGCTTGTATAAATAAATCTTAAAAAAATATAAAATAAAAAAATAAAGTTAGAACAAGGAAAGTATTATTAAAACAGAAGGCATTTAAAAAAACAAAAAAGAGCTGACCTTCCATTACAATGTGGCTGCAGTGTGTGACATCTTGTGCTATCCACTGTGTAGCTATAGGAAGAATCTGCAAATGTCCTATGTGCAAAGGAAGACAGAACAGAACCTTTGGGGGTTTCTGGAATACATGAAATACATACATGTGCTCTTCTGTACACAGAATTAAAATGATTTCTCACATTGGGACAATGGGGATAGAGTGGTCTCTAGAATGATTTGAGATTGGTCTACATAAGAGGTAAATGGCAAGCAATTGTCTACCTTTCATAATTATGAGATAGCTTTACTGGAATATGTGAATTCTAAAAGTTCAATCTTTATTTTTGAGGCTCATCTTCCTCTTCCCAAATAATAAAAATGTTTTTTACTCTTTTTAGGAAGACAGAGATTTTGAAAAATATTATCAATTTAGTCAGGCAGGTCCACTGCTGGGAACTAGACCCTGAGGCAATGTAGTAAAGAGAAGAGAGCATGACCTTCGACTCCAAATCATATCCCCCTCCAGCTCTCAGTGACCCAGAGGTCTTGGTCAAGGTCAAGGCATTCTAGTGTTCTAATCCCATTTCTCCCATTTCTTTATCTCTGACATGCAGATAATAGCATCTATGTGACAGAGTGGCAGTGATGGAGCTCAAAAGAAATGACACAGATGGAAAGGTTTTGTAAACATTAGTCAATAAAGTGTTGGGGGAAGGGATATGTATGTGTTCTCAGCAGAGCTCAAAATATATTTCAAGTTAAACCATTGCTGAAAAGTTGTTTCTCTCACATTTCTGCAAACTATAGAGCCAGGTAATTGGGGTTTAATATCATTCCAGATAAACCAATTTGTAAAAGTTTCAACAGTGGGATGAATTTTTCTTTCTCAACTTTTAACAAAGTCAAAACAATGAATAAGCCAATCTTTCCTTTATTATTGTTTCCTATTTTTTAGTCCACTATAGAGGAAGAGGAAATTGCAAATAGATTATAGCAAGCGCACCCAGTCTTTACAAAAGGATTAATACCAAGTTTTAGAATTAATGATATAACCTAATACAATCTGGTGGCAAAGCAATGCCATGGCTCTAGATGCATATTCCTCCTGTAGGTGTTTGTATATTAGTTTCCTGTTTTATCTGTAACAAAATATCACCAATATAGTGGCTTAAACATGAGAAGTTTATCATTTTTACAGTTCTGAAGATCACTGGGCTAAAATCAAGTTTTAGGCGGATCCTCTAATGTTTCTTCTGGAGGTTCTAGAAAATAATCTGCTACTTGTCTTTCACAGTTCTAGAGGTGGCCTGCATTCTTTGGTTGGTAGTTCTATTCCCTCTTCCAAAGCAGCAATCGCATCTATCTTGAGTCTGTTTCTGTCATCTCTTCTTTAACATTCCTTCTTCCCTCTTTTGCATCTAAGGACCCTGGAGATAACAGTGGCCACCTAGAAAATCCAGAATAATCTCCTCATGTGGCTACCTTTAATCACATCTACAAAGTTCAAAGCCCATTTTTGTAATAAAATGTAATATATATTCACACATCCCAGGAATTAACTAGATGTCTCTACTGCCTCCCAAATGCCTATCAAATAAATGAACAGGTCTTTGTCAATCATTATTTTGCCTACCATGTGGTTTGGTTTGGTTTTTGTTATTTGTTGTTGTTTATCTTCCCTACAGTATTTTCAGAGGGATTTTGTTTTTGTTTTTTGGTTTTCGATTTCCCCCCTTCTCCAAATCCCAGCCCAACATAGTCTCTGGACCCCAGAAATACATGACCGACCTTATGGAAGAGTCACTTACTAAGTGCGGGAAAAACCCTAAAAACATTCAAAAAGTGATTTTGATAGACTTGGTCCAGCCAAACACTTTTGCAGTTTTTTTTTTTTCCCCCTTTAAGGTCCAATGGGCAGATCTGGCTTTCTAGAAACAGTCCAAATTCAGGTAAAAACATTCTGAAGAACTCAGTTTGAGGGTGTAACCTCCCTAAAGGACAAAGACACTAGTAACCTTTGTCCTACTAAAAATGTATCCTTCAACACTTACTTTTAGTGCACATGGGTTGCTTAATAAACCAGAATACTTAAGACTTTTGTCAGACATATCCATGGAAGCATAACCAAAGAAAAATGGTGTTGAAGAGAAGACTTCTATTATCTTTTATTTTACCCTCTAAAATCTAATTCAGAGCCTGGGAAGAAATGCCTGCATAGAGCCAAATTTCATGTTCATTAATGTAATTGTACATAAGTGTCATAGCCACCTCCTCCCACTCTGCTGCCAGAATGCCTGTCTTCCTGTATTATCACCTAACAGCACCATGACTTCATGATGGCCTGCCTGGGACTGACCAGACTGTAACTGAGCTCTGGGTCCCAAAGGCAACAGGGTGATTTTTATTTACAGTGACAAGATGATCTTTACCCTTGTTTCTCTTTAGACTGTACACACACAGCTCTATCCATGAGCCAAAATATAGCCAGGCCAGCTCTCTGCACTCTGCACTTTACTTAGCTGACTAGGTGTCAGCATTAATTTCTTGACTGTGGGGAAGTTCCATTTCTCTTGCCCTCGGGATGTTTACTTGACCTCTCCAGTCCTGTGATTGGGAGCAGTTTGGTCTTTTCGCATAAGTTCCAAACATTTTCTTTCTTCTCCATTGCAACTATTATCTCCTGTGACATTTACAAGGACCCATTCTGCCGTAGCTAGAGCTATAAACATGCAAGAAGCCTCAGTGACACAGAGTTCTTTTGTGCTCGAACATGCCAGTTAATAATTAGAGGGGCTTTCAGCATGAATTTGTGATTTGAATCCTCTGAATACGTACCCAGTTTCAAAAACAGCCAACCAATAGTAATTTTGTCAGTTGAACCCTTCACAAACATTTTGAAAAATTATAGCCAACCATAATTATGTAAACAAAACATTTCATGATTCAACTCTACAAGATTGTATGTGAATGAGGTTCACACAATGCTTGAAAAAGACAGAACAGTTGGTTTAAAGATTCAGGGTCAGGGTTAGAATAACTGGGCTAGATAGGAGTTTGAACTTGGATCACTAATGAGTTGTGTCATCTTTGACAAGTTATTCACTTTCTTAGAACTCTATTTGACAAATTGGCAGAAGCAGTCATTAGCCTAGCTCACCCCAATTGCCTCTTTTAGTTCTAATATTCCATAAATAATAAGTAAGCACCCAGCACCTTTCAATATTTATTATTATTTTTGTAGGTGTGCTGTCTGACAGTTACAGTTACACTAAACAAGAAATCACCCCTTTTACCTTTAATAATGTTGACCTAAATGCTTATACATTTTTACTACTCTACTTTACTGCTATAATTATAAGCAAGAAGAACCAGCTGGAACCAGCAGATGTTTGTCCTTCTCCACAAAGAGACTCTTTCAGAGGTCCAGTGCTATAGAAGGGAAGGGATGAGAACACACACTGAGTTTCCATTTTCTAAGGTACATGCTCTAAGCTGCAATGACTTTGGTTTAACCAGTAGACAGGTTTAATATTCTAAAGATATTTTGATTTTAAAAGTTTTATCTCTAGAGAATGAAGCTTTGCTTTCAAGCAAAATAAACACTATTTGTCAAGAGCAATGTAATTATTCATTTGCAAAAACCCCAATGAATGTTCCTATCACTGTGTTTCTCTCTTAGGTTCTCATGAACTTAATTTGCCCACAGCCTTAAGAGTTTGCATTCAAAATGCATTTACTCTGTTCCTTGTGCCCTGCTTTTGAGTGTTAATAATTGTTGTGTCTCCTATTTCAGATAATCTGTTATCCTGGACATTTTGCAAAGCCGGAGGAGTTCTTGGCCCATCTGAATTCTGACTGCAACATTTTGAGATCTCTGTGTTCTCATTTATAGCAGGATGACATGTACCATGCAATTTAGCTTCTAATGTTTTTAAAACCTCAGAGTTCTTTTTTAAAAAAATTCCACTTACAGTTAAATCATGAGATCACTGAAAACAGTGGGCATTCTGTATAACTCTTTCTACTTGAAATAGCAAGCAATTGATGAATATTTATTTAATGGATGCTATAAACTTTTGTTAGATGGGAGGGATAATCACAGATGAATATATGTACACTTTATACTCCAAATGGGCCAGATGCAACAGCAGCAGATGTAGGATCTTGCTAGAAATGCAAATTCTTAGGTCCCATCCCGGAGATTACAGGATTGTGACAGCACTGTGGTCGAAGGATCCTATCAGGTGATTCTTTGCATGCTAATGTTTGAGGATTACAGTCATGGACCAGTTTCCAAATCCTGGAAGATATAGGTAGTTTCTCATCACAAACCCTACAATAGTAAAACTTTCTTACATTCCAGTGGAAATGTGCAATGAATTAAGTTGTGATTTCATAATTGTTGTAGAGGTAAATTCAAAAGGATAAATGTTTACTACCCAGGTCCTCACTAACTAGTCCAATAGATATAGCAGGAATCAAGTTAGGGTTTTCCAAGGAACTTGCTCATTGATTTTCTCTAAATGAAAGACATCCTAATGTTATTACTTTACTATAAGTTAAACTTTAGACACTTCTATAAAACTCCAGAATTGCAGGCTATTCTGGGGTTCACTACATGAACATTGGGACTGATTCAACTTATTTAGATGGGGAAGTAAATATTGTCACTTTTCTTTATAGCCCTTTGGTTTTCTCTAAACTGAGCATTCTGGAAAGAAGATATTACAAGTGCTCATCCTTGAACAATCCCAATATATGATCAAAATCCATTGTGAGAGACTATTTGAGTCTCTAGATTCATTCCAATGAGGCCTAATTATAAATCGTATTGTAGTATTTATTTTTGCTTTTATTTTATTAAAGTACTGACCACCTGTTTTCTGCCAGTGAATTTTTGCATATACATTACTTCTATCAGTGACTCTGAATAATGAATACAGTTACAAACAAAGAGGCCCTGAAAAGGTGTGAGTTGGCACAGGTATGTGTATTTGTGCACGGACGAACATCATTACAGGAGAGAGTGAAGAAAAAGATTTATTCTCCTAAAATACATTACCATGATTCCTGAGAGTTAATTATTTCTTTTGAGAAATTAGCCCTGATATGTCACTAGCTTACTGACAGGCAGTGATTTCCTCTGGTAAACACCTGGAAGCAATTGCCTGCAGCTGCTTACCTGTGATTCAGGTATATATAGGAGCATGCACACCATAGGAATAGGAGTTTTCCCTTAAAGTTATGCAAATGCATGAGCAAGGTTATGCACAGAATGCTAAAGAGATTTGAGAGGTTCCTAAAAAAAATCAATTCAGCAAATCAATACAAAATATTTAAGCACCTCTTTTTTACTCATCCCCCATTATGCAAACTCTTTCCTGCAGTTCTGGGAGCACGCCCTTTAAGATGGAAGTCCAGACACAGTTGGAGAAAGGAGGGATTGTGGGAGAGAGGGATGAGGAAGGGCTAGAGGAAAGAAAGGAGGGGAAAAGAAGGGAGGGAGAGAGGAGGAAAAGGAAATTAAGGCAGTGTCTGATTTTATGAAAGGATTATATCTAATACAGGAACTTAGAGAAAGATGACTTTGTATGAAGTCAATAAACAGATAAAGATTTCTGGAGAAGTGAGATTTGAGCAGGCTCTGAAAGAAGAGGTGGCGAAGGAGTTTCCTACCAAACAGTGACTTCTGTAAGAATTCATTCTCTTGTGATTAGGCTAGAAAATAAGAAAACAGATGGTGACCTGTTTTATTTAAAGCATCTTAACTATTTAGCTCCTGTCAGTGAACAGATAAATTATATTACCACTATGCCCAATCTCACAGTGGCTTTTGATACTATAGAAAGGACATTTTTACTACAGGCAAATTAATCCATTTCTTAAAAAAAAAAAAAAAGATTTCTATTGATATATTTAAAATGTCTGTCAATCCCTATGCAAACTGCCAAATCATGTGTTAAATTTAAAAATAGAGCTGAACACTTAAAACTCATCAGACTGTAATAATTGAGCTTAAACTTAAAGAAAGAAATATGAACAAATGCAAAGTACAAGATCTAAGTTAACTAAATCTCTCCAATTTTGTGAAATCCAGACAGATTCCAGATGTTTTATGGAATAGAAAAAATCCATTGCTTTCTACTGGGGATGCTATGACCTGCAGAATACATAGTCAAAAAGAAAATCATATTTCCTTGATAGCTCTAAAATAGAAATTGCAAATAAAAAAGCAAAAGGAAATTTTATCTCTGCTATAGCAGTAGGGAACTCTGTTAATCTAAATCAAAGAAGCATATGTTTCGATATTTCCAAGATACTTTGGAATATAATTTAGCAAATTAGATTTCTGGTCTATCTACCCTAGAATTTTAATGTGAACTCCAAAAGTTGATCAATAATATATATATATTTCCCCTTTTCCCAATTCATTGTGAAATCACCCCCTCCTCATTACCTCATAATAAAATGGAAAAAAAATTAGTATTTCAACTTAAAGTTTTAGTTATTTAAGAAACAATAACATATTTTTCTTTATAATTAGTTACTAGTGTCCAGGGGCATAATGAATCTATCAGTGCAGTTAACACAGTAGTTAGGTGCCTACTTTTATGCCAATCAGAGTGCTATTAGACACAGTCTCTATTTCCTGGAATTTCAAATCTCCATCATTATAAGGTTTAAAATGTAAAAGTTGGGGAGAGGAAAGAGGGTAGATGACAGATGAACAGGATTCTTGAGATATCATTTTCCCTGAGGGACACAGAGGTTAGGCATCTGGAGGGAGCAGCCACATCTGGAATGAGCTGAGGACCTTAGGACAAGTTCATACAAAGAGAAAACCAAGAGACCATGAAAAAGATTAAGAAATAATAAGTCAAGACTAGGGCCTCCCTGGTGGCACAGGTGGTTGAGCGCCACACGGTGAAGCAGTCCACAGCCTCTGCAGCGCGGGTTCGATCCCAGCCGGCTGGCCAGCGAGAATTCCACGTGGCAGAGCAGACATCTCCTGTCTTGCCCACTGCTCCCCTCAGCAGTGTATTTCAGTCAGTCTGCCTGTTCTATTCCCTGCTCTGTCTCGGTGAATCCTCTCACCCTCCCACCCATCTGGCCTGTACTCTGGTTCTTCTATAAATAAATAAAATCTAAAAAAAAAAAAAAAAGAATAGTGCCTTCAACAAGGACATTGCCCGTCCCCCCACAGGTCCCTAGCCCTAGAAGCCCTAGCCAAAAGAAGGAGAATGCATATTCCCAGTGAGAGCATAACCTGTTCAACTGTTCAATCAAGAACATTCAGATGGCCAGTGACTGGTTTTGGCAATGGGGAGAGTCACTCATCTGTCCCTGGACTCTCCAGGATTGTCAGCCTCTACAGTAGGCAGCCAGGGAGGTTACACACCTCTCCCTGCTTTATAACATCCTGACTTCACTCAGAGTGTACAAGGAATAACTGTACATGGCCAAGATGAGTTCAGGCTGCCCAACGGATTTTTGTATGTCTACCTTGAGGCATCGACGAAAGTGCAGGCCTACAAATGTCAAGATTTATGGTGTCTGCCTCCCTGCACAGTGGGAGAGTGAAGGTCCTCCAGGCATGTGGTTTAGAGCCATATCAGCAGAAGGCATCTGGACAGGCTGCAGAAAGTTAGGTAAGTCCCCAGTCCTCCTCCAAGCATGACCACTGCACTCAGTGTAGTCAGAAACTACAAGTAACCACAGTGAAAACAGCCTGAAAACAAAGGACTCCCTGGTTGCTGGTGCCCAGTGTGAGAAGTCAGGAGTTGTTCCCACCTGGACCCACTTTACTCTCTGGGGTTCCCCTGAAACTCACATTTGCTACTTTTGAAGGATGCAGAACTCCTGGAGAGAAGATGTAAAACAGCAAAATGGATAAGTGATAAAACCTTAATACATGGTATCAAGAGAACTCAAGGACTAGGATACCACAAGGAAGGAATAATCCTCCAGGACCCAATTGTAAATATATGGAAGAGCTTATCTTCCTATCAGATAATTTGAAATTGTCATGATAAATTAATTCAAAGAAATGGGAGAAAATATAGAAAAAAGAAAACATAGAAATAAAATCAATGAGCAGAAATCAGAAATGGAAAATTTAAATAAGAAAATAAGGGAGAGTTTCAGTATGCAATTCAATAAAAGAAATTTTTTTAAAATCTGCTGAAAGCTTACTAGACCAAATAGAAGAAACATACTAGACCAAATAGAAGACCAAATTGGAGACCTTAAACATCATAATGCACAAAAGACACAAGTGGAAAAGAAAGAAATATGAAGGAAAAAAGACCTCTCTGAGTCTATTAGGAAAGTTAACAGAAGGGAAAGATAGAAAAATAATGGGGAATTATTCAAAGAAATAATAGAGAAAAACTTCCCAAACCTGGGAAAAAATTAAATGTGCAATTTCATGAGGTTAAAAAATCCTGTTTATCTAAATATAATGAAACCTACACATAGTAAGTAGTTAAACTACCAAGAGTTAAAGACCAAACAAGAATAATGAAAGTGCCTGGGGAAAAAGCAGCAGGTAAACTATAAAGGAAATCCCATCAGGCTGACATCAGACTTCTCAATGGAAAACCTTCAGGCAAGGAGAAAATGGAACAATGCATTCAAAATACTCAATGATAAATAAGTCAAGAAAAAACACTGGGGAAAGGAGAATATTTTCAACAAGTGGTGCTGGGAACACTGGACAGTTATATGTAAAAAAATGAAACTGGATCACCATCTCATACCTTACACAAAAATTAACTAAAAATGGATTAAAAACATGGATGTAATTCCTGAAAACAAAATATTTTGAAGGAATAGGCAAAACCACTACATTGACTTCAATGATGTCTTTATGGATTCATCTCCAATGGCAAGAGAAACAAAAGTCAATATAAACAAATGGGACTACATCAAGCTAATAAACTTCTGCACAGAGGAATTAATACTCAGTAAAACTGAAAGACCCTTCCAAATGGGAATAAATAGTTGCACACCATATAACTGACTAAGGGCTAATAATCAAGATATATAAAGGACTCATCCAACCCAACAAAAAGAAAATAATTCAATAAAAAAATGGGCAGACGAAATAAATAGGCCCTTCTCCATAAACATACAGATAGCCAACAAATACATTAAAAAATGCTCACCATCGTGGGCCTCCCTGGTGGCACAGTAGTTGAGCGCTTGATCCCCGGCCGCCAGTGAGGGTCCCACATGGCATGGAGACCTCTCCTGCCGTGCCCACTGCTCGCGTCAGCAGTGTATTTTGTCAGTGTGCCTGTTCTGCTCCCCACTCTGGCTCTGGCGAATTCTCTCACCCTCCCACACTTCTGACTATACCCAGTGCTCGTATAAATAAATAAATAAATCTTAAAAAAAATGTTCACCATCACTTAGCATCAGGGAAATACATATCAAAAACACAATGATATACCATATCTCAACTGAGAGAATGGTCCCTATTAAAAACTCCAGGAGCAACACGTGTTGACAAGGAAGTGGAGGAAAACACTCTTACCTGTTGGTAGGAGTATAGACTGGTCTGTCCCTATAGAAAATAGTATGGAACTTTCTCAAAATCTTAAAAATGGATCTACACTATGACCCAGCAATTCTACTCCTAGGTATCTATCTGAAGAATGCAAGAATGCAAAAACACTAATTTGAAGGGATATATCAACTCCTATGTTCATTGCAACCCTGTTTACAATAGTCAAGTTGTGGAAACCATCTCTGTCCAAGGACAAAAGAGTGGATTAGGAAAATGTGGTAAATATGCACAATGGAATACTACTCTGCTATAAACAAAAAAAAATGAGCTCTTGTCATTTGTGAAAACCTGGAGAGAACTGGAGGGGGTTGTGCTGAGTGAAATAAGTCAGTAAGAGAAGGACAACACTGGGTGGTGTCACAAATATGTGGACTATAAAGAAACAAAACAAATCTAATCCAGTAACAAACCTTTGAAATCTGCTGGCAGAATTGAAGCTATAAGATGAAGCAGGGGAAGGGTGGAAAACAAAACAGAGAGGGGCACAATCCTGGTGATTGGTTATATGTGCCTTTGTGTGATGTGGTGTGGTGACATGAATCTGAAGAGGTGTGATCATATGCTTTTGAATCACCTACAGTGTGATAACGCCATAATTTTTCTTTTTTAAATCAGACAAACAAGTAAAAGCTGGAGAAAATTTTACTGCTAAGAAACATTACAAACCGGGCCTTCCTGGTGGCACAAGGGGTTAAGATGCAACCTATGAAGCAATCCACAGCAGCTGCAGCGCAGGTTCCGTTCCAGCCAGCCAGGGAGCTACCCACATGGTGCAGCAGGTCTCTCCTGTCTCGCCCACTACTCCCCACAGCAGTGTACTTTGGTCAATTTGCCTGTTCTGTTCCCTGCTCTGTCTCTGGTGAATCCTCTTACCCCCCACACCTCTGGCCTGTACCCCAGTTCTTATATGCATAAATAAATAAATCTTTTTAAAAAAGAGACATTATAAGCCAAAATATAATTCAGTAATGATTTGTGAGTTATAAGCTAAATTATATCATAGATTTAAAAAACTAAGTAACAATAGAAAAAAAGGGTAGAAAAATTGGCCTTAGATCTAAAGTTCTGCACCTACATTTGTGTATTAAAGTCAGTAGAACAACTGGTTTGTATATATGAGAAAAGAGAAATTTTTAGGAAGCAAAATGGAAAAAGATTACAAAAGAGACTGAACAGGGCTTCTACCTGACCTGTAGGCAGTAGTGAGTTATTGGTATCCTTTGAAGAAAAAATTGATATGGCCAATGTTGCTTTCATTTGCACTTTGAAATTTCTCTTTCATTTATGTTGCATTTTCTCCCATTTCCATCTATCATTAAGAAGTCACATCACCTTCTTTGAACAATCATAGGTTCCTAATTTCCAGATGTGTCAAGTAGGACTTCTGAGTAGCTCATGCTTAGAGTTAGAAGTACAAATTATTTATTAGGGGGAATTAAGTCCTGTGAAATTTAAAAGGATAAAGTGAGAAAACAGGACACCTTCAGACTCTGTGCAGATATGACACCTATGAAGGAAGAGTAGAGTAAACAGGATTGTCAAGGAGAGCCTCAGTTGTGATACAGATCTGACAAATTCTCAGCTAACCCAATGGGTTAGCTTAGAACAAAGATAGTGCACTAGACGAGTTCTTCACTGGTTAGAACAATGTTGGCCCAAAGAACCCTGCTGGACTCAGTCCTTTACTAGGTACTACTCATAAAGAATATGGCCTTGATTCAAAATTGAGGCAGTTCTTTACAGTGCTGCAACTGGATGAAACCTAGTAAGTTCACTCCTGCACCTAAATGATGAATTCTGTCTTAATATATGTGCTGCCGAAGCAAACACATGAATGAATTCTGTCTTAAAATGCAAGCATAATGACTAGCATACCAGCTTCCAACTACAAGTCTCCCCACCTGCGTTTGTCCATTTTGAAATCTCTGATTTGATTTTGTTTTAGGCTTATCCTCCTCCCAGATCATCATGGGACAGGGAAAATTAAGATGGAAAAAATAATAAAAAGAGGGGTATCAAAGAAAAAAAGAGTATCATGGAACGTCCTCCTAGCTTTATTCCCTAAACCATTATTATTAACTGTGGTTGGCCAAAATTTTGTACCTATAGAATTTGTTCTGCTGCTGATGAATCATGAGCTTGATTATTATAAGGAGAAAGAAAAATAATAGAAGAGAAAAAGACTCTCGACTTTGTTATATAAAGGCATAGGTCTTCCCTATTCATAACTACGTTCAAAAAACACCAAGGTTGCCTAGTAGCCACCTCATGTATGTTGCTTCTTAAATGATTGCAACTGTTTCTTTTAATTGTAAGAGAAAAAAAATGACACAAATGTACATCCCTAATATTAAGCAAAAAGTTGAACCTGGAACATTTAATACCATGCTCACTTCGGGCATTTTAGACATGACCCAAAAGGGACTCTATTCCTCTTCCCTGGAAAAGAAAGCCAAACTAAATAACATGAAATTTCACCAAATGTCAATTTTCTTTCTCCATATGGAGAAAGGCGTTTGTTCCAATTGGCATACAGTCAGTCAAAGATGCAAAGTTGGTTACACACGTAGAACACGAATTTAAACTTAGACTGGGTATGGGATGGATTATATCACTATTCAACGCTAAAGGTCAGTGGTTGCGAATCTATGATTCCCAAACTAACGGCATCAGCATCATCTGAAAGTACTCAACAAATTCACATATCCCTCATGAGATATACTGAATCAGAAACTCTGGGGAGGAGGCCAGCAATCTATTGTCGAACAAGCCTTCCAGTTAATTCTGATGCATAAGATCCAGAGTCATTAGTCCAGTTTAGGATGACTTCGATGAAATGCAATGTTAATATGTAAGTAATTTCAAGTGTACTGACTGGAGGGTAAGAACAGAGGAAGTAGAAGGGAGCCATATGCCGTAGAAAGGTTGGGGATGAGGAAGTTGTCATCCTCATGATGAAGAACAAGTTTTATTTAAATGAAGTTTATTGGGGAGACCAAGAAACCATTCATTGAGTCTGACCTATAAAGAGGTGAATTCTGATTGATGATGGAATCCATGACCTCAAAAATGTGTACCCAGCTGAAGTAAGATGTGATTAGAGATATGTATTAGAGAGTATCATTTGTAGATATTATCTATGCATTTGCTCATACGATAACATGTCATATACAGTATTCCTTATTTTTTCACTAAATTTTGTATTGAAAATTTTTCTTATAATTATATATATAGCCATATTCTTTCCTTTAATTAGTTGCATGATATCCCAAGCATATTGTATGGTATATATATTTTTTAATAATGCATATCATCAGTGGCATGATTGACTTAAAAGGAAAATGTGCAATTTTGGTAGTACTGGAAAAATATAAACTTATTTTATACTGTATATTCTTTCAGACTTTTTGAATTTTGTGCCATGTGCATGCATTAGTTTATGTCAATAGCTGCATAAAATTACATTTCTGATGTTCTATCATTTATGTATCCAATCCCATGTTAGGCCATTTGAGTTTTAATCTTTTGCTGTTAGAACAATGATAAAAAAAATATTGTTGCACATAGATCATTTACTATATGTGCTGCTGTATCTAAAGAATAAGCACCTAGAAATCCTGTAAATGGAATGTGATTTTTTAATTAAATGAGATTCCCAAAATGTCTTCCATAAAGACCCTTTTTCTAACAGCAATAAAATGAATTTTTTTCTCTTTATACAATTAATATGCTGTGTTACCTGTTTTTAATTTTTTTAATCTATTATATGGAAAGGGATAAACATTATAGCTTTAATTTGCTATTGCCTAATTTCAACAAGGTTAAGCATTATGCTTAAAAACTATTTCTATCGGGCCTCCCCGGTGGCGCAGCGGTTGAGCGCTGGGTTGTGAGGCTGCCTGCAGCCTCTGCAGCGCCAGTTCGATCCCTGGCTGCTCCCCGGCCACCAGAGAAGGGTCCCACATGGCGCGCAGACCTCTCCTGCCGCCTGCTGCTCCCCTCAGCAGTGTACTTCGTCAGTCTGCCTGTTCTGCTCCCCACTCTGGCTCTGGTGAATTCTCTCACCCTCCCTCACTTCTGACTGTACCCAGTGCTTGTATAAATAAATAAATAAATAAATAAATAAATAAATAAATAAATAATATTTAAAAAAAAAAACTATTTCTATCATTATCAACTGCATATTAACCTCTTTCCCTTGTTTTCTATTAGATTATAAGTCTTTTTTTCTTATTGAGCTGTACAAACTCTTTATGTATTAAATACACTTTTTCATCTATCATATAAATTGAATTTTTCAATTTTTTACCTTATGCATATCCCATGCTTTTATGAATTACATTTTGTTGTATTTCTTTGATTATATAAATTATTTCATTATAAAATTTCAGGCAGTGATGTATATTTTCATTATCTTGGTTGTAAGGATGGGTCTATGCATATATCCAAAAATTTATCAAATTATCACTTTAAATATTTCCAGTTTATTGTTTCTCAATTACATCTCAGTAAAATTATTTTTAAAATTGTCACTGATATTTTAAAATTTCCACCGATATTTTAACTTGATTTTATATGTGTATGTGAACATGTTTATGAAAACATGTTATGTTGGCCAACTTACTAAGTTCTCATACATTTTATAACAGATGTTCAGTTAATTCTCTTGAGTTTTTGAGGTTAAAAATCCAACTCCATCTATGATAATATTTTTCTTCATTCTTTCTGAATCTTATCTCAATTTTTCCTTTTGTTTAATTGTACTAGGTGGGACATTCAGGATATTAAATGAAAATGGTGATGGCAGACCTGAATTCTTGTTGCTGACTTTAATAGGATGCTCTCCAGTATTTTTTATTTAAAGATTTATTTATTTATTTATACAAGCACTGGGTACAATCAGAAGCATGGGAGGGTAAGAAAATCCACCAGAGACAGAGCAGGGAGCAGAACAGGGAGACAGATGGAGGACACTGCTGAGGGGAGCAGCGGGCACAGCAGGAGAGGTCTATGCGCCATGTGGGACCCTCACTGGTGGTCAGGGATCGAACCAGTGCTGCAGAGGCTGCGGGCAGCTTCGCAGCCCAGCACTCAACCGCTGTGCCACCAGGGAGGCCCTCTCCAGAGTTTTTTAACAAGAACAGATACTAGCTCCATTGAGAGAGATATTTTTCATTATGCTTAGGTATTATACATCTACTCCTATTTTCTATTTTTGTAGATTTTTAGTTATTTTGCTGAAGTAATACTGGTTTACATTATATGATTTGAATTAGGATCACACCTCTTCTTTTGAAGATTTTTTTCAATTAAATAATTTGCACTGATTTTATCAAAAGCACTTTTTCATCTTTAGAAATAACCATGTAATTTTCAATTTATGATGTTAATACAGTGAAGGGTATTAACAGCTAGTGCAGTACTTAACAATCTTTAAATTCATGGAATTTCTTTGATTGTGGTGTTTGTTTGAATATGCTGCTGGATTGTGTTCAATAATTTTCATTTGAGACTTCTTTGCTTAATGTTTAAGATTGAAAAAAATTAGTTTAATTTATCATAGTCATTATACTTATTACATATTTATTGAATTATATATGCATTTTTCAATAGATTTAAATAATTCTAATGAAAATACACTTTTACTTATTTTCAAAGTGTTTTACTATTATAGTAACAGCACTTAACATGAGATCTACCTTCTCAACAAATTTCTGAGTGCACAATGTAATATTATGTATAGATACAATGACTTACTGATCTCTAGAAGTCATTCATCAGGCAAAACTCAAACTTTAGACCCATTAATTAGGCAAAGAATCTGGTTAAATCAACCCAGTAGGGATGAAAGATTGGACTGGATAGAAAAAACAATTCAAGTGTTAGCAGGAAAGTCACAATAATCAAAGCCCGGGAAATAGAGAGCTGTAACATCAGACATATTACATATCATAGAAATGTATCATTTAGAAAGAATTTAGTTACTAAATAATTGTATAGAATAATTTTATAGAATTATAGAATTTCTTTTAAAGAAAAAGCTTGGAAGGTTAAAAAAAGAGAAATCTTTAAATAATAGACCTCAACATTACTTGAAGAGATGTGATAGGGCATAATATGATTAATTATCAGAATGAAAGTTGGTGATATAATTGCTGTCAGGTTCAAAAACATCATTTATCTCAGTACAGCATAGAGAATCCTAACCTGCATCCTTTCATGCTTTGTAGTTTCTTAATCACCATGCTTCTTTTTGCTCTGGACAGTCCTTCCACATTTGAGACTATAATTCTGTGGCACATCCCCAGTTGCTTGTCAGCTTTTTTACCAGATCATCCTATTCACTCCCCTGAAGGGGGAAATCACAAAGGATGCTGGTCCATTTGGGTACAAAGTGGGACAAGTTCTCTAGGTATGGCTGAGTGGCAGTCAGTGGAGGGCAGGCCTAAGGTGATTAAGACCTATGAATGGCAGAATGTCCTTGTTTGTTGTCAGCTTCAAAAGTACCCAAAGTAAAGGTAACAAAAACAAATCAGAAAACACTATGAGCAGTGGGGTGTTAGAATGTTGGCCTTAGATGGAACAGAATACAAAACTTAAACTCAGCTGAAACAAACAGATAACAATATTAAACATATGAGGAGGATTGTGGAGAATTGAAAAGAGTATGCCTAACCTAAAAACATTCCAATTCATGGTTTTAGAGCCCTTCTGGTAAAAAGACAATACCTCTAATGGTTCATACTAAGATCAGAATTGGAAATAAGTGGGCAATGTCTCTGGTCAGAACTTTTTACTTTTATTTATTCTATCAGTAGACATGCATTAACTAAGAGCTGTTTCACCCTGGGGATACTATATTAAAACTCAACCCCATGATTACAAATAGCTTACAATCTACTTGGAGGACAAAAAAAATCTGTCTGAGAAAGTAAAGTGAGACTCTTAGATAAGATACCAATTGATAAGGTTTTATATAACTGAAACTTGGCCACTCAGAGATTAGAATTTAAGAACTGTTATGAGACCCACTTCACAGTGCTGGGTTGTGATGATATTGTGTCATTTCTGATGGACATCCTTATCCTGCTTCTTTTGCTGCAGAAGTGTGCTCAGCAGCGAACATTTTGATCCATTAAAAATATAGATTCAACTGGAAATAAAACAAGGGATACCAAATTTCGTATTTTCACAATTTCATTATAACTTGTCTTGTGTTCCCTAAGAAATGTATCAAGGATGTGATATTCTTTCTCCTTTGATTGTCTCTAGAATACAAACATGACAAGGTTTTTTGTTCAGTTGGATATTTCTATTTGTCAATAAGATAAGAAATCAAAATTCAGTTTTGTTTGTGGGCCATGTGAGTAAACTAGATCTGACTTTCTCTTATTCTTTCTATCCCTCTCTCTCTGGGGTCTTCCATGTTTCTCCCACTGAGGAGGAGAAGGAGTTCTTCCTCTGAGGAGTTCCACTGACAGCAGAGACACCAAGTGTGCCTGGACCCTGACTTGGGGACCCTTTCTATTAAGTAACTGGGATAGTGAGAAGGGGTGGATTTGACAGGGAACTTACGCCGTCTTTGGAGTTGCCAAACGCACACACAAGAATCAGTGTCCTCCTCAGTAATGGCAGAAGGAATTGTGAAAATATCACCCTCATTCCCCCTTTCTACCTCACATCCTCACGGATTTAGAGAAAACTTTTCCCCTTGCCCTCTACTCTGGAAAAGCCTTGGCAACTCTCCTGCCCTCTGCCAACTCTTCACTTAGATTTGGGGCCAGGGAGCAGACATTGTAAGGGTGGGGAAAAACAGAGCATGGCACATTAGCATTTCCAGTCTACCACATAGGGATTCTCAGCGTTTTCAATATATATTTAAAATAACGGAGCGAGACAAGCTGCTGCCTTCCCTCAAAATTGCCAACTTATGCTCCAAGATCTCCTGCATTTTGCATTGTGT